>NW_015151098.1:408805-411858 GCF_000732505.1 Cyprinodon variegatus
AAACTTCGTTAAGGTCCTCTGGGTAAAGGACTGCAGTGTGAGATGTAGAAGCACGCGCTGATATGGGTTACAAAGCTTTAATTTTCTACTTTAACAATTATTAACAAAAGCAAATAGGAGAGAAAACTAATACAGAACAAAACTATGAATCAAGCCAGGTTTTATTTTTCAGACAGTTTTAAATGTGTGGTTTCCTTACTTTATTCATTGTGTCCTTTTTCCTGAGTTCTTCTAACTCAGCTTGTGTGGACTGAAGCATCAAGGCAGCATTTTGCCATTTTTCCATCCAATGTGAAGCCATTTCCTCCAGTTGTTTGATGCAAAGGGTTTTCTTTTCATCATTTTCCTCCTGCAGTCGCAGCATCGTTTCCTTCTCTCTAAGCCTTTCTTCTAAACAGAGAACCTGATTCTGCAGATTTTCTAATTCCAGATTTTCTTCAGATGTACTGTAAAATAAATGTAATAGTTTTTAACATTGTTACGAAGGTATTACTTGAATCTGATCTTCACACAGTGAGGAGTTAACCTATCTACCATCTTACCTGTGCTGCTGGTTGCTTTTATTTGTCTCATTTAAAGCCGTACATCCACTTTGGGTTTTTTTACTCAGGAGCTCCTTCTTTTTTCTGATCAGCTTAGAGTGCTTTTCTTCTGGATCTGTGATCTGTCTCGAAGTTCTGATTCTCTCCTCATTTAGCTCCTGCTGCTGAAGTTGTGTCGAGGCCAGATGTTTCATGATCACTTCAAGTTCTTGTTTCATGTTTTCTTTAACCTGCTCCAAAGACAAAGCAGTTTAGCAAAGAAATCATCCATCCACTTTTCATCACCCTTATTCCAGCTGGAGTTGCGAGGGGTGCTGGTGCCTATCTCCAGCTTCCTATGGGTGAGAGGCGGGGTCCANGCTAACCACTCCACCACCTGCAAGCCCCTGCCCCTGCAATCTTGTGGTAATCTGAAAAGGCTTCCTGCTGACTAGGACTTGTTATCTGGGAAAGTCTGCACCCAGGAAATGAAAACTACTGAAATTTTAATGTTTCATTTAAGTGTTAAACTTTGCTAAGTGCTGCACATCCATGAAGGAACACCTCTGAAACCGCTGCCCCATTTCCAAAATATGTATAATGACTTTTATTGGACTGATTTTGTACACAGTGATGCTTCCACCTGCATAGGGCTGCACAGAATCAGGATTACATTAAAAATCGTCATTATTGTTTATATGCAGAACTATTTATTAGAAAAATATAAGAAAGGTAGCAAGAGAAAAGGCACCATTTGTTTGTCAAAGTCGTGGTACAGGAAGAACTGTATAACAATAAACGTTCTTTAATAACTCTAAAGTAGGGATGAGAATAGAGAATATTTATATAGCGTTTATGTGAAAAAAAAAAAAAAATCGAAATTGATTAGCTGGTGCCGTTATGCAGCTCCCTGTGCTAATCATGCTTATTGCTATTACAACATGTGCTAATGATGCAAAATGCTGATTTTATACTCTGTAGGCGGTTTAAAATTAGATTCCTGTTTCTGTTCTGCAGAGCTGTGTAAAACTGGCAACAACATAAATGTATGATTAACAACTTTCAAACCAATGGATGCTACAAAATCATACATTTTTTTCGCTAAATATTAGGTTAAAAAAGCTGTTAATTATACTTCTTAATCTTGTCAAATATTTTAGGACACGGTTCAAATATCCAGGACAGGAGCTGTAATCTGTTTTGCAAAGGAAATATTCAAATTGTAAATCTCCTTCTACTTTATCTACATACAATGGAAATTATTGATGTTCTTATAAATTAATAAAAAAATGATTATGAAAATGTTTTTATTGAGATAAAATCCCAGCAGGTTCAGTAGTACTCTGTTAGAAAGATAAGAGTTTTTTTTGTCAAGTTAATAAACCATGAGGATCTCCTTCATCCCATGCAAAGCCTAACTCCATCTGCCGCAGCGAGAGGAACGGCGGCATCACAGAGGAAAATAACCGTGCACGTATGCCTCAGGCTAAAGTGGAGCTGCAAATTAGCCTGATACATTTTTGGGCTGTTGGAGGAAAAGTTGGAGAGCATGCATTCTACACGGAGAAATTCACATATGCATTTTAAATGGCGGCCTTCTTAGCAATGCTAACCACCTTGCAGCATGCATCATTAATGTACGACGGAGTATTAGGGCCACACATGAAGAGAAAAAATATTTTTGCCATGACGANAGAAACATGGTGAAAAGAAAACTAAACACTAGAAATCAAGGAGCAAAAGAAAAACCTTCCTCCTTCACCACACTGTTCATTACTGCAATGGAGGAAGGTGAGTTTTCATGGAGTTCTTGTTGAGTTTTTTTATTTTGTTTAATTGATGTAAAAGGAAAAATGTTTAGCCGTTTTTAAGCTAACGTGTTTGTGGGTTGTTTAGTTAAACATGGAATGATTTTTATTGAGTGAAAGGGTTCTTGTTGTTGCAGCATTTCTGAGAACAAGCTTTTTCCCACGCAATGCTATATTTTTATGCACTCCTTTTGTCATGGGCATGGTGGATTGATGTCGGCTGGATGTTTTTATTTGCTGCTGAACAGTTTTGTTTCAGTCTTTGCAGAATAAACACTACATTTATTGGCCGACTTGGAGTAATTGAAAGGTTCATCATTACACAATGCGGAGGCCGGTTACATATACTCCATGCAGAAAAGCCTCAGGCCCAGAATCGAACCCAGAACCTTCTTGCTGTGAGGCAGCAGTGCTACCCTCCATGACACTGAGCAGAGCAAATAAACCAGAGACTCTGGATTAGTGAGGACTTCAGGGATCTCAAAAGACGGTGGATGTTGTCTGGTTCTGTTCAGTTGCACCTCCTGGTCCTGGATTCTATGCAAGATGATTCTTTTAACTAATAATTTTCTGCACCTTAAATGCTTTACAAGCATGCTTAGTGTGATTGCATTCTAGACAATCAGTCGATGCAATCAGCTTAGATAGAAAACTTGTCAGGATCCCAGTTTTGTGTTTGTCTGTCTTGTCTTTTGTGTTTCTCCCTTCCACCACCAGGAGGCGT
>NW_015151098.1:412664-415657 GCF_000732505.1 Cyprinodon variegatus
CCTCTACAGAAGTCTGAAGATCCTTCACTGCTTTGTCTCGTTCTTCTTGAAGAGTTGTGGCCCTCGCCTCAGCTTCTCTTAGGGTCTTCCTTAGGAAGCCAACCTCAGCTGCAAGATTGCTCTTCTCCTGTATTCAAAGCAGAATTTAAATGCAGAAATATGCACTAACACACATGTTTTCAACACAAGGCCTAGCACCTGTTTCTGCACGTCTCCTGGAGTCTTTAGGGATTCGCTGTGTAACGCTGGAGCTGGAAGACGAGTCCAATGATCTTCACTTACATTCTCAAAATTAGACCTCATGTGCTGCAGCTCATTTTCCAGCTTTAAGGCTCTTCAAAGAAAAATAAATTATGAAAATCCTTAACTACCATTTACATGTGCTTTGCCACTGCTACCTTTCTTGGAGCTCTCCATGGTGTCGACTCCAGTCCAGTTGTTGTAATTCACCTGCATCCTGTCCGGCACCACTCATTGATTTGGATAGCAGCTGCATCAGACAGACGTATATGTCAAAGTACAAATGTAACATTTGACCAAACCCTGAATGACTTCTGATTTTTTTTTTTTACATTTAAATCTCTGTACCATTTGTTCGATGTCGAGCATCTGTGCCGTTCTTCTGTTGCTCCTCATCCAGTCCTGCTTTGTGTGCAGCCGTTCATGAGCATCCTGAAGCCATGGCCTCCCTTCTGCTGGTCTGAAGCTCCTTTCATTTCGACCTGCCCATAAATCTGTCTTTAATGGTGAAAACCTTCTTGGACTCTCAGACTCCAGATGGTAGATTGACTGCCACCTCCTCAAACCTGGATGGATGAAGCCATCAGCTCTGCAAGTGTAGAGAGACACAAATCGTTCAAAGTAACTCGCCTTAAATACACCTTCTGACCTTAATGGCACTCCTGATACGGATAATGTGATTACATTCATTCAATGGGGGAAAAAATCCATATATTAGTACCACTCATTTCTGAACCCCAGCTGTTTATATTTTTTTAAAACAGCGTCAAGTTTTTATAACATTTCACAAGGTTGCAGCATAAAGGGTTTTTCTGCACAAGATGTCTATAGTTTTTAGGTCTGGGGAAAGAATGAAGAAATGTTGACTTCCTTTCTTTGTTGATTAGACCATATATGTTGGATAATTATTCTAATGCATGTTGTTTTGTCCCAAGTACAGAGCAACGAAATTCACTCTCTGCATTTAACTCATCCCCCTGGGGAGCAGTGAGCTGCCATCGTGCGGCGCCCAAGGAGCAGTGTGGGGTTAAAGCTACAGTGTGTAATTTTCAGCGACATCTAGCAGTCAGACTGCAGACCGCAGCAACAAGAATATCTCCCCCCCACCGCTTCTCCCCCCTAACAGTACGGCGAGCGTTACGGGACAAAATGTCTTCCCCGACGTCCGCATCACCTACCTTCTCAAGTGATGAGGTTTGTTTACATAGATAATTTTACAGATAGTATTTCATTAGTCTGTGTATAGATTTCTTGTAGACTTAAGATAATAAATATACCCGTAATGGGCGATCTCGCAATCGCTAGTTTGTAGGCTCTGCGCTGCCGTAGCGCAAAGATGTCTGCCTCCATGGCTGCGAGACCCGCTCCTATGTAATTATAAATAACGAATTCTAAGGCAACGCAAATATTAAGGTTAAGAGGCTGAGCTCGTAGATGATGATAAATAACATAGTTTTGTATAATATATTACATTTCTGACTGTATATCCCTGTAATTATTACACACTGTAGCTTTAAGGGTCTTGCTTAGAAAGTCTGTGGGAGTGGGGCACGAACTCAGAACTCATATATATATATGGATAGAGAGAGGGAAAGAGGGAGAATAGAATAGAAAATCCCTTTCTTGTCCTATAATGGGTAAATTGTGGTGTTACAGCAGCAGCAAAAGATTATAGCAGAAGTGGTCACTTCACATTCAGCAGAATGTGGACCTTAGAAAAGTGAATAAAAATAACAGAAAAAAGTGACAGAGTTAAGAAAATAAACAAAAAATATACTGTACTGTATAATGTTTTACAATATACATACTCTGTATCTGAAGAACAAATAATTCATTAAACAGTTGTGGACATTTTGACAATAATGGATATTTGAAAATAGCAGCAACAACAGATATGTGGAAATATGACAGCAGGATGTTAAAAACTGACTAAGGTAGAAACTGCAAAATCAGCATGAATGGAAAAACTTATTGAAGTTGTTGGAATCAGTGGTGGTTCTAGAGTCTTCCCGCTGCTGGGAGGAAGGATCTGTGATAACGCTCACTGGTGCATTTAGGGTGCAGCAGTCTGTCACTGAATATATTCTTTCATCTTAGGACAGATGTGTGATGCTGACTAACCTTTATCGAGGTATATCCTGACTAATTTATTTGGATCCAGTTAAATTCCCAGTAGAGTTTATAAAACTACACATTTTCAGTCTTGGAACGGGAAAATAACCTGCTAGGAGATGATTGGGTTATTTAGACCCGATGATCAAAAAAAAGGGGGAAAAACATACCTGCACATGTCTGATGGTAGTTTCACATTGAGGCAAGTTTATTTGCATATCAAAATTCAGTACACAATTACTTCAATTAGATAATAAAATAGAAGAAAGATAAAAGCAGAATAAAAACAAATACATTTGTAAAACAAAACTGTTTGACCACAGAAAAGCAGAATAAAAGGAAGTAAAAAGACATGATAAAAGCAGGTAGAGGAAAAAATAAATAAAAAAAATAAACTAGCTTGATCACAACCTTAAAAGGAAATCATAATTGGGCCAGTAGTTGAGTGATTTTTATTTTTTTGAAATATTTCTTTATGCTTCTACTGTAAATATAGCTCTGGTTGTAGAATAGGGCAAGTTTATCTATAGGTTGCTTTATGTTTTATAAAGATTGACAAATATCTTTCCGTCTGAAAGAAAACCAAAGAGAAAAGTGCCTTCATCTCATGTATTTATGTTTATACTTCAACAATAGGAAGA
>NW_015151098.1:416374-418897 GCF_000732505.1 Cyprinodon variegatus
CTCCTGCCTATATTTAGGCAACATGCTTTCACACAAAGCTGTTATCTGGATGTGAGTAACTATTATTGAGTCATGTCTCCAGATATTTACGTGATAGGAAACACATGCTCACCCCCTACAGGACTTTCTAAACATACTAGGTTTTTATCAATGCATAACTTCCATCCATCCATTTTCCAATCACGCCATCCTGCTTATAGGCTGGTGTTTATCTCCAGGTGTCTTGTGCGAGAGGCAGGGGCCACCCTGAACAGGTGGACAGGTCGCCAGTCCATCGCAGGGCAAAACAGAGACAAACAACCATTCACACAAACACTCACACCCAAGGAGAATTTAGAGTTAACCTATTTTGGACTGTGCCGGAGTACCCGGAGAGTATCCACGCATGCACAGGGAGAACATGACAGACCCCAGGCCCAGAATCAGATCTTAAACCTTCTTGCTGCAAGGCAGCAGTGCTACCCACTAAGAAGCCCTCTCAAAGCATATGTAATTCTAAAAGGAAATACAATTTGGTTAAAGAAAACTTTGGATTTTAATGAACAGGACATTGAGAAATTCTCTCCTGTTCAGTGTCATGGCTGAAACTTTTCTATTTCTGACCTACGCACAACTTTGACACCAGCTTCCTTGTAACACCCTTCCAGAGTACCCATGGTGACCTCAGTACACAAAAGCAAGCTGTATGAGAGTGTGATTGCCCCGTAGTATATTTCTGAAACATCAATAACAAATTTTTTTTAATTTAGATTAAATACATTCTACACGAAATGACTGCTGTAAGCACCAAGGAAAGAAGCTCTTTATATAAAATGTTCATTTAAGACATTTGTTTTTAAATATTACGGATAAGGATTGTGATGAACTTGTCTCTAAGGATGTCAATATTCTCCAGGTTAATGTGAAATGTTGCATCCTTGTGACTAAATCCAAAGTTGTTTTTGGTCATGTTAGTAGGCTAGTATGCAAAAGCACAGCTCCTCTTTTTTAAAAAAAAAACCTGTGGTGTTTTGATAACCTATTAGTAATCCCGCTGTTAGAGGTAGGAATAACCAATAAAAAAATAATTAAGAAATAAACAGGGAACCAAATCAAAATGTATTTGTCTGTAATGTCATTCTAAAATAAGTAATCTGATATAATCCAATTTGTTGTTAACATCAAAAAATTATCTGAGAAAAGCATCATACAGTAAAAAAATAAACAAAAAAAAATGTAAAATCTTATAGTGATTCTGTTGCCAAGGAGAAATTTTTTTTTACGCGTCTTATTTTGAAAAGCCACATTTTCCCGGAAACAGGAAACTAGCAGCAACAGCCGTTTAAAAACAGAGAGGCTACATTTAAAGAGCTATATTCTTCGCCTTTATATGTATAACTTATTACACTGTGCTGTCCTAAGAAGTCCAGCTTGATTTAACATTCAAAGGGTATGAGACCTTGTCTTTATAGTTTGTGTTTTATAACCGGAATAAGCTGTAGAATGACCTAGCTTGTTACTAGGCCGTAGCTAATGCTAAAATTTAGCTTCAACGAGTGGATAGTTCGGTATTCCTACGAGTTGAAAATAAAACTTATTTAATAAATTCTGAGGTTTCTGTTGTAAATATTTAACTGTGTGTTTTTAATTCAAATCTATGTGTTTCAGATAATGGCCTCTGACTGGTTAGGTAGTTTGGTGTCTCTTAACTGTGGACCAACGTTGGGAGTTTATCAAGGAGAGGTGTCATCTGTGGATCAGTCCAGCCAGACCATTTCTTTAAGGCAACCTTTTCACAACGGAGTGAAGTGTCCCGTTCCTGAGGTCACATTCAGGTAAAATTCATTGGTTTTCTTTAAGCTGTAACTTTTCCCACATGGCTTTTTTATCCAGGGGTCCTGCTCGACATCAACCCCTGATGCACACGATCGAAATTAAAGGAATCTCTTTGTCTTTTTCCATTTTCTTAACTGTTGTTTATTTATTTTAGCATTTAATCTCGTTGTCCAGCTTTTAACGACCCTCCCCCCCCTAAAAAATAAATAAAATAAAAGTGAAAAATAGTAACATTTAAGGGGTTAAAGTGTCAACTTCTGTCCGATTCAGTCGCAAATCTGCATTTCTGGTTTAAACCTTTGCAGTGTTCACCATTATTGCATTATTATATGTTTACTTTATCACTGAAATGCAGCACAGTTTTATTCTTTGTTCTAAGTTCTCAGTGCTTTGTTTACTAATTCCTGTACTAAAGCACCATCTGTTGGAATAAGGATGTAATATCATTATGATTACATTTAGATGCCCTTTAAAGTCGTAGGGAAATCATATTTTAATGTCAAATCATTCTGGCTTGAACGTGTATATAAATATACTCTTTATTAGAATATATTGTCCCAAAATGTGGAAAATTTCTGTTTAAAAAAATAAAAAATCCTGTCTTAAAAACAGTTTTTTTGTTATCTTCTAGGGCTGGGCGATATAGAAAAAAAGCTTATCGATAAAAGAAAATGCATATTGATCGATATCGATAATTATTGAAAAGAT
>NW_015151098.1:420792-423099 GCF_000732505.1 Cyprinodon variegatus
TTTAGTGCTACTTGGTCCCAATGGAATTTCCCATTGGGAACCTACTAGCACTACGTTGCTACAACCAAAAAGCTTGTGAACCTTCCTCCACAAGAATCCCGCCCCTTTGATAATCTACCAATCACATTGACTTTATAAACTGGGCACCACTCGGAAGAATTCTGAACTGCAACCATTGGAACAGCTGTTTCCCTACAACTCTAAGATTTCTTTCCAGTTCCTGTTTAAAATCAGTTGGTTATGTTTTTGCTTGTTACTCAAGAGCTCCTTTGCTTTTTTTCTTACAGTGCCATTGATATAAAGGAGCTAAAGATTCTGGACATCAGAAATGGGAATACCAGGACCACCTCCAGTACAGTTGCAAAGGGAAGCACTGTACCAGTTGCAGTCCCAAAAGGGGATCCCAGATCTGTGGAGATGAACTCTCCCCAGCAGTGCTCTAAAAGTTATGGAGAACGTCATCTGGATGCACTAGGTCAACCCAAAGGCTTTCGGCGAAGACACAACTCTTGTAAGTTTTTATTCATTTGGCTGAAGGGCATTTTTTTCTGAGGATTGTTGTTTTGTGATGCTGATTAGAGTTTTTATAACACCGTCAGGGTCATCTACCAGTCGAGGGCCAAACCAAGCAACGCCAAAAAAGAATGGGGTAAAGAACGGGCAGATGAAAAATAGGGACGACGAGTGCTTTGGCGACGGCATGGATGATGGGCTTGATACAGACTTTGACTTTGAAGGAAACCTGGCATTGTTTGACAAAGCTGCAGTTTTCTCAGAGATTGACACGACCGAGCGACGTAACGGTGCAAGGTCACGTGGCACGCCTCAGGATCAGACGCCCACGCGGTACCGCCATGATGAAAATATCCTGGAGGGCAAACCTATTGTTTACAGACAGATTGTGGTGCCACAGCCTGGACCCAAAGAATACTGCACTGGTAAGTGTAGCATTGCGATGACCACATTGCCAGTGTTGGAGGTTAAATTGAGCTACAGTAGTTTATACTTGCTTTTCTTTACATCATGCAGACTCTGGACTTGTTGTTCCGAGTATTTCCTATGAGCTTCACAAGCGTCTTTTGTCTGCTGCTGAGCGCTACGGTCTGACGTTGGAGCGGAGACTTGAGATGACTGGAGTGTGTGCTAGCCAGATGACGCTTACGTTGTTAGGAGGACCCAACAGGTACAAATATTCGTGTTAAGGAAGCAGATAATACTATGTTTAACTTTAATTTGGAATCTAACATAATTTGATTGAAGGTATGTGGAAGAACAGTCCATAGTGCTTTTTGGTTTTACAGGTTAAAAAGTTCTGCTTCTTTCTTTTTTCTCTAAAGAATGACAAAAAAGAAAATGTATTGTAAATAAGTATTTGAGTTTTCAAAAGTATAAGAAATTTCTCTAATCTCAAAGTTAGAAAATTGAAATTGAAAATCATTGCTACAACTTTTTCATCATAATGATGAAAAGTATTAATTTTACCAAGGAAAATACACTATATAAATAATTGTTTTATAAATGTTGACAGTTCTAAAATATATGAACATTAACCTTTTGTTTGTATCACTTACGGGCCAGGAGGAGTTAACCTTTAGTGATTAAGCTGGTGAAGAACCTCAGTCATCCAGGTCATAGTCATTTAAAAAAATGGGGAAAAAACGACAATCCACTAGAATTTGTTTCCAAGTTTGAAGATGTTTTGCTTCCCATCCAGGAAGCTTTTTTTAATTCAAAATGTCAGAAATGGCGCTCAAACCCCTAAATCCCTCCATCACTATATAAAGCAGGGACTATATAGTGGAGTTTATCGTGAACTTGGTTAACTGACTGTTCGGATAGATGATCACTACTTTTAGCTCCCCATTGCTCACTTAATTCTGTCCCCCCCGCACTGTGCCTGCGTCATCTTTGCTATTTGTCACTGCTGTCTATCTGATCGTGGGCCGCTGTCACAACTAATCTTTGCAAGGAGAGCTATCTCGAAGCAATCTGGGACATATCTGCTCGTCTAGTGACTATCATTGATCACTAATTTTCAAGGTGCATTGTGGGCAATTTAGAATTTAGACATTAAAAATGTTCAGACACTCATCTGAATTGGCGTAACCTCTATATAGTGAACTATATAGGGATTAATAGGGGTGTAAATCACACCCATCATGGCGATTCGATTCAGTATAAATTTCCTGACCCAACGATTTGATTATTTATGATACTCAAGAATATATCACAATATTATTCGCCGTTTCTCAATATGCGTTCTTGAGCGTTCTCGTGTACTCATGGCACGTCATCAGCCTCAGCCCG
>NW_015151098.1:423897-430272 GCF_000732505.1 Cyprinodon variegatus
ACGAGAACGCGAGTACGTACTCGCGTTCTCGTGAATTGAGAAACGCTTAATGTTTCAAATGTGAAATAAATCAATGAAAGCTGTAATATGTTATGCATTTTATGTGAGAAACAACAGCAAATAAAAGAAGTAGCAAAGTTGTACTCCACCTATTCCTATTAAAACCTCATTCGCTGAAAAATAATAATGCCTCTTTGTTTGGGCGAGTGTGTGTGCAAGAGAAAGAGGGTAGTGGCTAAAGGAAGAGAGGTAGGAGGGCAAAATAGGTTTAGCGCCACCGCAGCACGGGAGTCAGAATTACGTCCAGGAGCAAATGGATAAAAATAAACATGAATCGATACTCCTCCGGATGTGTCGATGCATCGGATCGTCGGCTGTTGGATCAATAAATCGATACTCGATTATTATTTACATCCGTAGGGATTATGGTGGGCATTTGGACGCAGCCCCTGTTTTGGTTTAATGAGGGAAGCCACAGATAAAGGCTTGTTTATCTTTCTAAAGAAAGTAAGAAAAACACAGACTTTTTTTCCAAGTTCGAAGACGTTTTGCTTCCCATCCAGGAAGCTTTTTCAAGTCAAAATGTCTTAAATTAGCGTTTAGTTCTAAGCTTTATAGAGCAGCCCAACAAAGCCTTGTTTTGGCTTAGAAATCATGAAAATAGAACCGGAAGAACAGGTCCACCTTTTGGTAATATGGGGTTGTTGAGGGGATTGTTAGCCTGCAATACCTGAAACATGCCTATGCCTCTGAAAGCGGGTCATTCGGGGGAATTGTTGGTCTAGCTGACCAGATGAGTTGTCTTTGTCCTCTACATGAGGATTATGATAACGGGAAGGAATCAAATCTATAACTGCGTTGCAGTTTTTTGAGAGCTGAAACCTGAGTCCACACCCTCTGTTTAATAAATAAATGGCTTCCTTCACACTCCTTTCAAACAACTCGTCTTCTTTGTCCAAACTATGAACCTCTTTATCTTATATAAATGTTTTTTTTTTTAGCTTCTAGCACTTCTAAAATAAAAGTTTTTGACTTTTTAAAACTGACTCTTGTTTAGACATCAGTTTTAATTATCTTTTAAACTTTGATAAAACTAAATAATATGTTAAATATATTTAGAAGTCATCCATCTTTATGTAAAATAATTTTATCTAGATATAACAAATCTATGAATTTTGAAGTTCAGCCAATTAAGAAATAATCCACTTCATAAGTGTGCTAAATCAGAAGCCAGTCGTCGAAATAAAGATGTTTCTTTATGAACGTAATGTAATAAAATCCAATTAGGTAATTTTGTACATGATTGCCTGGGAAATCTGGAAAAGTATGTAATCATGAAGGGAAATAATTCTAAAAACCTCCTCAATGATTTCATTTTTTATTTATTGTTTATATCTTTCAGATTTACACCCAAAAATTTACATCAGCGCCCTACCGTGGCGCTGCTGTGTGGACCCCATGTTCAGGGCGCACAGGGCATCAGCTGCGGACGTCACCTGGCCAACCACGAAGTGGAGGTCATCCTCTTTCTGCCGAACTTTGTCAAGATGCTCGATTCTGTGACGAGCGAGTTGACGCTCTTCAACAAGACTAGTGGCAAACAGGTGTCCAGCATCAAAGGTCGGCTTTGCTTTAACTCGGTTTAGATTTGGTTATCAGGAAATCAGACGGCGAGTCATGATGTAATGTTCTGTATTTTATTTCTATAGATCTTCCCGACACCCCGGTTGATCTCATCATAAACTGCCTGGACTGCCATGAGAACCCGTTTCTGATGGATCAGCCGTGGTACCGGGCGGCTGCAGACTGGGCCAATCAGAACAGAGCCCCGGTGCTTAGCTTGGATCCTCCTGTGAGCGGGCAGGGTCACGCGGTCGAAGCCAAGTGGTCTCTGTCGCTTTGCCTCCCGCTTCCGTTGGCTGAAGGAGCCGGCAGAGTTTACCTGTGCGACATAGGCGTCCCTCTGCAGGTGTTCCAGGAAGTGGGAATCAAGTACCGTTCTCCCTTTGGTTGCAAATTTGTCATCCCCTTGCACTCCGCTTAACGGGACTGATAAAACCTTTCACCTACCTTGACCTTTTGGGTTTTGGCGCCTTATATTCCACGAGTCTCAGCTGTTTCTTCCAGGTCACCCAAGCAGGCTCTGATTCATCCTGGTTCGTCATACGGAACGACAACTGTTCTTCAGTCATACAGATGCTAAAGCATGCAGATACAGGAGAGATAAGCTTTCAAGTCTTTGCTCTTCGTATTCAAAAGATTGAATCGCACTGTTGGAAAAAAGGACTTTGAACAGAAAAAAATATAAATGCAGTCCATTAAATCCATCACAATGTAAACAGAAAAGCCTTTCTGCTCTGAATCAGGCAGGACGTGTCTGCAGGAAGCCTCATGTGTCTTTCATGTGCTGCTTGACCGTTTCTTTCTTTATCTCGGACAGCATAAATAGAAAAGACACTGAATGCTATAGAGCCATGAAAGCAGGTTTGTTGGTGTAACTTCAATGCTGTATTTTTGTACAGATAAGCTGATATTTAGCTTAAATTTAGCTTCCATAGCTACAAGTTTGGTAACTGGCAGAATCCAATTTTCTTCTTTTTGTCGTTCTGCCAGTAACAGAGTTCCTCTTCTGCAAAGAAAGTTACCGTTTTTTTTTCTACCCCCAGTTTGCGTGCAGCAGCGTTAAAGTTCAGCCTTACGGCAAAGTGCATGCAGATCTCACATGGTCTCTATAAATACGGCTTTGTGTAAAACTTTGCCGTATATGTAGGACATCTTCTTCCGCAAAAACAAGCCTGGTGAATGAAGCCCAAGAAATATATTTTTGTACTGTTTCTTTGGATGGGTCAGCTGCTGGGTTTTCCCAGTGAAAAAGGTTAACTGGGCTGATTTACTCTGCTAATTTGATTCTGCACAAACGGCCTTATTGGGAATTTAGGATTCATTCATCGTGGAGGAAAATAGTTCATCTTTACATTAAAAAAAGTTGTGCAGTGATCACAGCTTGTTGATCTCTGAGAAAACAGTCTAATTCTAACCTTTGATGACTAGAGAATAGCGTTTATTAACCAATAATATTGGGTCATATTAAAATGTAAAGCATCTGCCCCCTTTAAAAATATTATGCTGTATAATTTGATGGTGTTAATTTGATATTTCCAATGCTCCATGAAGCATAGACTGTGAACATTAAGGCCTTAAGAGCTGCTGCTTGTGTGCCATCTTCTGAGCTCCACGCATCTCTTTCCACGGATGCTTGATGATGAAAGCTGCTGTTTTTTTAAATGTATTTAAATGCTAAACGAGTCCAGACTAAATTTACTAATCTGTTGTAGGTCGAGTTTACGCTTATATCGGCCCTTTAATTTAAGATCAGTTCATTCCAGGTGAAGCAAATCTTCACACTCTGGTAGATGTTGTTGTTTTTGCTTTGTAAGGTCAAACTCCCAACATCTGTGAAGCGAATTTTGTCACTGAATCAGCAACTTTCTCCGGATTGACGTGCATGTTCGTTGAAAGCTAAAGCCGTGCACAACTGCTCTCTTTTCTCCAACATTCCTCTTGCCTGATGTGTAATTATTTCACATCTGTTGAGACAAGCCTGGCTTCGAGAGTCAAGCCAGTGTTACTGAATGTGAGTCAAAAGATGTTTGTTTATTGACCACCAGGAGGCAATAAATGGAAACATTTTTTGATGCTTCCTCTTGATTCTGCTGCAGTAGCAGCTTTAGGTTATCAGTGATACTCTTTTGTTTGTTTTTCCACGAGAAAAAAAAAAGGAAACCGAGTTTAATCTGTTCAGAAAGTGGTGGATTTATTTATTTTTTTTGGTCTGCACAGGACTGAAATGAAAAGTTCACTGCCATTGATCCGGATGTTTTGCAGAAACTGCATTTCTCATGTGGTATATTTGCAGATTGAACCAATAAAAACTGATAACCAATCTGTTTGCATGTCGGTGCTTTTTTCGTTGGGGGGGTAAACTCTGCCTCATGAAGTTCCTCTAACAAGACAGATCGGTTTAGACCTTTTTTTTTCTCTTTTTAGCAGAACAGACGCAAGTGCGCATGCGCGCAGTAAAACCAAAGGTGGGGCAAAAAAAAACTTGAATGTTTGTGACGGGGAAAATGAGCAACACCGCCTGAAAGTAAACTAAATTTAGTCTGCTTCTCTTTTTGCCTAACCGCTGCCTGTTTAGTTAGTGCTGCTGTTTTAATGTAACATTTAATTTAAAGGAAGAGGATTGGAGCTGCAGAAAAAAACCCATCCAAGTAATGTTGACAGGAGTCGCACCATCGACCTTCCCGTTTGCTTTTATTCTACACCGCTGAACTTTTTCCGATCACTTCTGCTGCATTTAATGTTCATCAAACATCTGAGCTGTATTTTCGGAGGAGGAGATTTTTAACCGGACGTGGAAAAGGACTTTATTTGCTGTTTTCAAATGAACAAGGACGCTGAGAAATAGCTGAATCCTCTGACAGGCTTCAGATTATTTAGTTTTTACCTGCAAACAGGTGAGGTAAGTGTCACACCAACAAATTAATCTGCATTCCAGTTTTAACAAACTTCCTGACTAGTTATAGTTCAGTGGGGATGTTAAAAAGATTTTAGACTTGATTTAAATTTGATTTCACGCTGCAATGTTTCCCTAAACGCCCTGAAGTGAAGAAAAAAGGCAGTTTTTGTGTTATTTTCTGATCTGAAGAGGCTTTTGTGAACATCCTCCTTCAAACTTCTGCCACTTTCTCTGACTTCCTGCCGCGAAGAGGCCCCTGCATGCAGCCCAGCATGTGTCACAACATGTTACTGTAGCTGTTCTTACTGATCATCTGGGTGATCCTATGTTTGATCAGCTTTTTTACCAGCATTCATTCATGGACCAGTTCAAAATGAGGGAGGTCTGCAGATTGATGCTGGATTTTCTTTGAGTTTTAATATTTAGTGGCAATGCAATCAATGAGGTATGATTATACCATGCAGGATTTAATAAAAATATGCTTAAAAAGTGCACTAAACAGAAATTATATTAAAAAAACCCTGCAAGATTTGCAATATTACTTAAGCTGATGACGTCAAAGGAAAGACAAGATCAGCCAGCTTTGGCAAATATGAAGGATGAGTAACTTAACATATTTCAACATGCTTTCAGACATTTTTGGGTTGCAACAGATTCATGCTTATTCACGTCACCTGCAAACTTTTTCTGATGTCTTTTATCTGTTTATATTTCAGTTTGATTTATTTATTTTTTAGGTGTGCATATAATATGCAGCATATTCAACCCCAATCCAATCCAATACTCTGTATCACCTTAATTATTTGCATAATTGGCCATTGGAGTAATTCTGCATGCAGGGTGAATTCATAGTTCATCTGATTTGAACAGCTGTCTTTCGGATAGTCGAACAATGGGATTTTATTTTCTTTATCATACATTTCCCTTTTGTCTGGGGATGATTCAGAAAGCTGTGTTGCAGGTGCATGTGTGCAAAGGCTAACTAGGAGAAAGCACCAAGCACACTTTTTTGGAAACTTTGTTCAAAATGAAGGCTGCAGATCTTTTAAACAAATCTGCTCGTTCCAGCCTGATTCGATCCTTTTTAATAATCCCTTCCATGTGCTTTATTGCTGCCAGATTGTCCAGAAATGCAAATGGCACTCTCAATTACATCTGAAATGTTTTGCTGCAGCAGAACAGATAACCAATGATGCAAAGAAATGTTAAAAACATGACAACATAAGAGGTAAAAATCAAAGAAAACACTGATCAGTTGCTTTGTGGGATGTCAGCAGATGAATGTTTGTTGTTGTTTTTTTTTTTTAGAAAGGTCTGTTTATTAAATACTGATTTACAATTAAACAGTCAAACAAACCAACCAACCAATCACATTTTGAATTGGTGATCAGTTCTATTTATGGATGAGGCGAGTTGGAAAGGGTAACAACCACAACCAAATCCTAGCGTCAGCTCATTTTTACTGAAAGTTGGAGGTCGGCTGATACCGCCAATGGGCTTTTTTAGGCCAGGCTCTTTTGTTTTAGACTGTTATAAACTACAGAGGCAGATTTAGCAAGTGAAACTAGCTGGGAGCTCATAAAACCACAGCAAAGCATCAGCACAGCAGCTTGCAGTGCACACTGTGTGCACATGCAGCACTGCTGCAAGGAAGTGTCCGTCTTCTTCTCAAGCATGCATCTCTCAGACTTTTATGGGTAGTGATATCTGCATTGCCAAACATGTACGGAAGAGGATTAGGGCCACTGAACAAAAAAAAGAAAAAAAAAGTTTACTGATTTTAAAATTTTATTTCAATTTAGTGTTGGACTTTATTCTGACTTTAATCTCAAAATTCTGACTTTAATCTCAAAATT
>NW_015151098.1:431582-433906 GCF_000732505.1 Cyprinodon variegatus
GAGGTGGCCAGTAACACATTGGTGGAAAATGACGGAATTAGGCAACTTTTTACATGCCCGAGGGGTCCCCTCATTAATGGAGGAGCAGAAGGTCATTAAAACAAGAGAGCTAGTCTCTAAAACAGACATGGCTATGGCTTGATGCTAACATGTTTGTTAGCTGTCAGAATTCTGACTTTTTCCCCATACTAAACTGAAATAAAATTTAAAAATCATTTAACTTTTTTTTTTTTTCAGTGGCCCTAATCCCCTTCCGTACATTTGAACCCTGGGATAGATGTAAAATACAATTTTACCTCAGGATTTTAAATGAAAGGAAATCGCCCCTAACAACCACTAATTTTTCCTGTTGCTCTGACTACAGCCATGTTTTGCTTTAAATCTGGTGTTAATTTATGATGAAGAGGGGAACTATTTTATATTCATACCCAATAATATTCACTCTGGTTGAAATTAGAGCCGTGCAGACAGTGTGGTTCTATTAAAGTAACACAATGCTACACAGTGTAGCTGGAACAACATACTTCCTCCCTCACTTGTTAGATTTTTCAGTTTGTTAGTGAGGTGTGCAGCAGCAGCAGCAGCAGCAGCAGTAAACCATGTGCAGAGATGATTTCCTTTTCTGAGGAAAATAGAGTCAGGTGCACGAAGTGGTTTCCTTGTGATTATTCTTTAAATAGTGAATTACTCATGCTTAATTTAGCTGTTTGCTAAAAGTAGAAAGGCTAAAGAGAGAAATTTATTAGAAGAACTTAAATTACACCCAAGCAGACTTGGTAAAATGCAGCCATCTTGATTTTTTTTTTAGACACAACGGCACTTTTTTCTTTAGTTGGTGAATTTTGTAAACTTAGTTGCAGTTGAATACTTTTTTTCATTTTTTCCTTTGTTGTGAAATATTGTAAAAACCAAAGATTATTTTCCTTGACTTTCAAAATGATGCAATACTTTGTGTTGAGGGCTTCTGCAGGATTGTAAATATGTTAGAATAAATGTTTTCTATGTAAGCCTTAAAAAGTTTTTAATATGTTCAGATTATTTATCACAGGTCTTAATTGATTCCAATTAGGTCTTACATTTTTAAACTTCTTTCTCTGCGGCCTCTTCTATTGGTTTTAATCAATTGCACGTGTTGTTGTTCTGCTAATAGAAGTACTGTTGCAGTTTTACTGACAATGGTGCAAAGCTGGAGCATTCGGCCTTCGCTGCAAATACCTGAACAGATTCTGCTGGTGAATTTTTTTTCACAATAAAAAGCTTTTTTTATGCTATCTAATCTTAAAAATTACTATTTTTATAGTTTGTTTAAATCTTTAATATAAATCATGATAGTTTTTAGGAAACCAGTAGCACCCTGTTGCTGTTCTGTCACATGATATCCCAGTAAAATATCAGCTGAAAAAATACAGAGGTATGAATACTTTAGCAATCCAACCTTTCTGCTGAGTGGGAAGTTAAATCCACAATAAAACATTATTTTTTAATTATCTGTAAAGGTCGGATGTCTGTCAGCTATAAAACTAAGGGTAAATTCTATTATTACATGGTTAAATAATCTGACTGTAACTAATTAAAATACATTTATTTAAAAAAAAAACTACATAAATACTTTTAATAAATAAATAAATGTGATTTGGGTGTTTTAGTATGAGTTCACCTCTGCTAAGAAAATAAAAAACTGTCATGCAGTCAGACCTTCTCAATATGTGCCCCACCCTCCAGTTTCAGCTTGCTTCAACATTTCAGTGGAAACGAAGAGCCAACTCTACGCAGACCCGCGTGTCCCATGAAGGTGTTGGCACTCCTAGTAAACATTTGTAAAAATAATTGACTAATTAACTGCAGAAGAATACATTTACATAGAAGAAGTGAGATATTTTCATACTTATGTTTCCCTTTTTTAATTTGTCGATCAGCGTATTAAAAAACCTTTAACTTGTGTTATATTACTTTGAAACAATGAATGAACAGGAATTTATTTCAGACAGACAATTTGACAAACAACAATAAATTATTCAACCAAATACACGCAAAAAATTACTAGTTAACATCAACCAAACCAAACACCAATTTCCAAATTGAACATAAATAGAAACAAAACCCTCCATCAAATAAACCTGTCGGTATAAACAGCCAGAGAAGAGACATAGATTGCAAAATTAAGAGTTTCCGTATCCTTCATGCATGTGATATTTCTATTATTAATTCTTAAAAATAGGAAAGACAGGAATGCATGACAGGTAACTAAACCATGGGATTTGCCCAAGTTACCAGATACAATGGAAAAACGATCTAGAAATAAGTAAGGAATTCTTAAATTAAGT
>NW_015151098.1:435906-437858 GCF_000732505.1 Cyprinodon variegatus
AGCACATTCACATGAAAATTACTCTGAATTAAAAACACTTTTTCATTGAACAGTATGTAATGATTTCATAATTAAAGTACTTTCAAAAGTTTGAAGTCTGAATATGACCGCACTTTTCCTTTAAGAGTCGGCATCTTTGGAGTTTTGTTTTTTAGCTTTGTTTTTTTTAAACATTTCTTACCATCACTCTCCATCCTCACGGTGGCAAGATAAACATGGCCGCCCGTCCAGTTTTTCTTTTGTTTTAGGTTTTATAGTTATTGTTCAGATTGTGGGTGTTTGGCGGGTACTCGTACCCGCTGGGGGATTTCCTCGGGGCCGTCTCTCCTCCTCCCTAGGTTGAGGGCAGGATTTCATGGGTTGGCCCCTCCTGGCCGCCTTTGCTCTTGGGAGGCGCTAGCCTCGTTGCTCTTGGGGGGCGCGTCTTTGGCTCCTCACATCCATTATTGAGCATTTTTCCTCTGGATAAACTTTACATGCCCAAGTGCACTCTCACAAACAACTATAGATGCTTGGTTCCAGGTACTCAGAAATTCGCTTCCACACAGAAAGCCCATATTCTTATTTTCAGCTGCCACAGAATACATGTCAGATTAAATAATACTTATACTTCAGCGATAGTATCAAGGTGTTTATTGTATCTCTTATACTATATTCGTTGGTTGTGCTGTTCTTTTTACATCTCTTTGCAGGTGATGAAGCGAACTGACGATATTTTACCATTATCTCCTTTTTATCTCCTCTTTCTGTCATCTTTTCTAATTTTTTTCTGTTTTTCCTCTTCTGTTCTACTTACAATAATAAAAGCTAATTATCTTTGTCAAACAGGATTTATATGAATCACTTACAGAATATTAAAATATCACTATTATCTCCTTTCTATCTCTTCTTTCTTTCATCTTTTCTCTTTTTTCCTTTTTCTTCTTCTGTTTTTCTGCTCTATTTACATTGCAGTGTCCATATAAGCTGTAATACTTCCTGCATGAATTATAATAAAGCTATTCTTATGCATAAATCAAGTGGAACACTATGGCGATAGCCGTACTGCTCCACTTGTGAAACTAAAATCTGCTTGGCCCTTCTTTGGCATCAAGACAATTATTCTTATTTTCACATCGCCCGTCAGGACTCTGATAAAAATAAAAATGTGATTGACAGATGACCGTTGATATATGATTGGCTGAATTTAGGTGTTCAGGCTGACTTATAACTTACTGGCCTGCATAAAATAACAAAAAAAAACTTTAGAAAGATTTTAAGACAGGATTTTTTTTTTTTATATTGAGGAATATTGTCACCTCAGCACTTTCTGCCTCTTTTAAAGGCGACCTATGGTCGCTAAAAAGAACCTCTGAATCAGCTTATCTTAACACCACAAGAAAATAAAGCGGAGCTTTATTTTATAACTATTGGATATATCTAACCCTTCATTCAATTTGGGAAACTATATTTTAAAAATCTTTCAGCGTTATTGTTGAACAGGAAGTGATAGAGGAGCCAATAATTGTTTTACTGGTGATTCTGTTGGGGGGGGATCTTGTTTTTTAGATTTTCTTGTACATAAATATGAACTCAATTTATTTAAAATCAACACATAGCCTTATAAATAAAATAGTTTGTGCTGCCAAATATTCAGGTGAAGATTCTCAGTCATCCAGGTCATAATTATTTATTATGATTGAACTTTATTGATCTTCCAATAAAGTAATTTACCTCTGCATTTAACCCATCCCCTGGGGAGCAGTGGGCCACCATCATGGTGTGACCAGAGAGTAATTGGGGGTCTTTGCTCAGAGAGCCAGAGTTGCAGTCTGTGGGGGTGGCGTTGGATGTAGGAGTTTGCCCTGAAATCGAAGGATTGACGGTTTAAGCCCCGGCTCCTGACTTTTATTGTCGTTGTGTCCTTGGGCAAGACACTTCACCTGCATTGTCTACTGGTGGTGGTCAGAGGG
>NW_015151098.1:438267-441012 GCF_000732505.1 Cyprinodon variegatus
ATAAAGGCGCTATATAAGTACATGCCATTTACTGTTTACCATTCCAAGCTCTATGTCCTAACCCTTAGGCCAGCACTACTCACTTCCAAAAAGCTTCCTGGATGGGAAGCAAAACGTCTTCAAACTTGTAAACGAAGTCCACTGGATCATCTTTTAAACTTTTTTGGAGTGTCAATAATTCTTTTCAGATGACTGTGTCCGAATTTCCACCCTCACCCCTAAATCCCTCCATACCCATATAGAGCGGGTACTATATAGTGGACTCTGTAGTGAACCGTTCGGACAGATGACCACTGCTTCTCGCTCCCCATTGGTCACGTGACTCTGGCTCCCCACATCTTTTTTTATTTTTCGGCCACTTTGACAACAACTCCCATAATGCTTTGCGGGGAGAGCTCTCACAAAGCATTCTGGGATATATCTCCTCGTCTAGTGACCATCAATAATTAGTACTTTTCAAGGTGCATCAATCTATCCATTTTCTGTCACGCTTATCCCAAGCGGAGTGGGGAGGGACGCAGGTTCCTATCTCCAGCTGTCTCTGGGCGAGAGGCGGGGTCCACCCTGGACAGGTCGCCATTCCATCGCAGGGCAACACAGAGACAAACAACCATTCATGCACACACTCACACCTAAGGTGAATTTAGAGAAGCCAATTAACCAAAAAGGAATGGTTTTGGACTGTGGGAGGAAGCTGGAGTACCTGGAGAGAACCCAAACATACTCAGGGAGAACATGCAGACTCCATGCAGAAAGACCGCGGGTTGGGAATCAAACCCACAACCTTCTTGCTACCTACTGAGCAGCCCCTTTTCTTTTCCTTTCAAGGTGCATTGTGGGAAATTTTGAGTCCACTACTTGTTCATCCACTAAACATTCAAACACAGCCTTAGAGTTGTGTTTGTGTTACTTTGTTATAATTATTTATCATAAAAAGCTCAGTTTTTTTGAAATTATTATTCCTTTTTGCACAAAGCAGAATTCTGATTCTTCAATTCCAGATTTTGTGTGTAGATATGAGGGCGTGGCAGACCCCCCCCCCCAAAAAAAAGGCCAGAAAAGACAGTTCTGCATTCCTGTCCCGTCTTGCTTTGTGCTCTCAATCTGCCTTTGATTTCAGCAGATCAGATCTCTGACTTGTTTCAGCTAAACTCCAGCTGTTAATAGCGGCCGTTTCATAAAGACTTTATAGTTTGTAGTGTTTGTTTGTCCTCAGTTCCTTAGTTGGGTATTAGCAGGATTTATTTTTAAGATTCAAACTGTATTTTATGCTCATTTTTGTTCAATTAAAGCGTTAAACAGGGTGCATTTTCACCAGAGTTGGACTCTATATTGATAGGAACATGTCATATTTTCATCCAGTCCTTAAAGCTTCTTGTTGACTAGATTGATGGTGATGGACACTCAGTAAGACACTTTCTGTGGAAACTTGACTGAGTCACAATGATCGCCTTGTGTGCTTCCATGAAGAGCTATTCATCCAGCTGCCAAAAGCTTCTGCTAACGTAATCTATCCAGTGTCCCAAAGATTAAATCTAAGACAGCGTGGCAGGTTAGGCCTTAATGATTTATTCCTTTCATGGTGGGATTCCATAACTGAATATTTTTAGTTGAAATCTACAAAAATGTTTAAAAAAAATACGCGTTTTTTAAGATTTAAGTCATTATGGGATATAGAAATGATTAGGAGTGAAAGAAAACATAGCTTGGGAAAAAAAGCTTTCACTAGGATATTAAATTCAAATTATAATGATGGATATGCTTTTTTAAGTAATCATAATCTATAACAATCATGAGAAATCAGATTAGTTTTTCATAGTAAATATTAGTATTTGATGTATTAGATGACCTTAGTGAAATATAAAGTTCTGTATTGTGTCTGAAATGAGCGAAATAAATTGAAGTGTTAAATATGCAATAAGCAGGCATGTATTTTACCTTCTGAACATCTTAGGCTGAACATTTAATACTCTATACATCNAGTCCACTGGATCATCTTTTAAACTTTTTTGGAGTGTCAATAATTCTTTTCAGATGACTGTGTCCGAATTTCCACCCTCACCCCTAAATCCCTCCTTCCCTATATAGAGTGGGGACTATATAGTGGGCTCTGTAGTGAACCATTTGGACAGATGACCACTGCTTCTCGCTCCCCGTTGGTCACGTGACTCTGGCTCCCCACATCTTTTTTTATTTTTCGGCTACTTTAAAAACAACTCCCATAATGCTTTGCGGGGAGAGCTCTCACAAAGCATTCTGGGATATATCTCCTCGTCTAGTGACCATCAATAATTAATACTTTTCAAGGTGCATCAATCCATCCATTTTCTGTCACGCGTATCCCAAGCGGAGTGGGGAGGGACGCAGGTGTCTATCTCCAGCTGTCTCTGGGCGAGAGGCGGGGTCCACCCTGGACAGGTCGCCAGTCCATAGCAGGGCAACACAGAGACAAACAACCATTCATGCACAGAATCACACCTATGGAGAATTTAGAGAAGCCAATTAACCTAACAGTCATGTTTTTGGACTGTGGGAGGAAGCCGGAGTACCTGGAGAGAACCCACCCATGCTCAGGGAGAACATGCAAACTCTGTGCAGAAAGACCGCGGGCTGGGAATCAAACCCAGAATCTTCTTGCTACCCACTGAGCAGCCCCTTTTCTTTTCTTTTCCTTTCACTGCAAAAAATGGAAATCTGTATGAGTTATTTTTGCTTAAATTGAGTGAATTTTGTCTTGAATTGAGG
>NW_015151098.1:443084-444639 GCF_000732505.1 Cyprinodon variegatus
AACCAGCTCCACCAATCAGCAACCAGAGTCCACTTTGACATCCTGCCCAGTTTGATGCTGCTGCTAAAAGATTTCCGTATTTGTCAAATAGGGCTGGGTATTTTCGCCAAAGTCCTGAATCGATTCGATTTTGATTCATACGGTTCTAAATCGATTAATTTAGATTCGATCTGTTTTTACAATAATGAAAGTGGTTCAACTGTGTTTCAAAATATTCATGTATTTTGTTTTTTCCTGTCACATTAAACACAAAAAGTGCAAACTTGTAAATCAGACAGTTTAAACTCGAGATGTGAACAAAACTGCCTCAAAAGTGCACACAACTTGTTTGTGAAAAGTGAAGCCTCACTCGTGCAAGCAGACATGACACAGCAGACATGCATGAGCTGCATTATCTCCAATGTTCAAACCATATTTGCAGCGTTGTCTGTAACCACAGGGTGTTTGCTGCTCAGCCCCCATTTGTTAATGTCTTCAGTAAACCTATTGGCTATATTTGCAGCTGTCTGGCTTGAACTCATCTTGAGTGCATCTTTCCTGCTTATTTGAAAGTGAACGTCACACGTGTCACTATAAAATGAATCAATCTCATTCCCAAGACATCGATTTTGCAAAAATGTAAAGGAATCGATTCAATTAAATCGATTTTTTTTACCCAGCACTATTGTCAAACCAATGCCAAAATATAACTTCACATGATGCTCCACATTCCTCATTTTAGGGAAGAAAGTGCTTCTTGTAAGAGATGTTAAAAAATACAACTTGTTTCTCATAATATTGCGACTTTATTCTTGTAATGTTGCAACTTTACTCTCGTAACGTTATGACTTTGTTCTCGTTGCAACTTTATAACTTCTAATGATGTGACTTTTTATTGTACTTTTATGACTTTATTCTCGTTGCAACTTTATTCTCCTAATTTTACGAATTTACTCTCGTAACTTTATGACTTTGTTCTCGTTGCGACTTTATTTTCGTAATGTTGCGACCTTTTTTCTCACTTTTTTGACTTTATTCTCATTGAAATTGTAATGTTGCAACTTTACTCCCGTAACTTTATGACTTTGTTCTCGTTGCGACTTTTTTCTTTTACCGTGCGACTTTTTATCGTACTTTCGTGACTTTATTCTAGTTGCGACTTTATTTTGGTAATGTTGCAACCTTTTTTCTCACTTTTATGACTCTGTTCTCATTGCAATTGTAATGTTGCAACTTTACTCTCGTAACTTTATGACTTTGTTCTCGTTGTGACTTTATTCTTTTATCGTGCGACTTTTTATCGTACTTTCGTGACTTTATTCTAGTTGCGACTTTATTTTCGTAATGTTGCGACCTTTTTTCTCACTTTTTTGACTTTATTCTCATTGAAATTGTAATGTTGCAACTTTACTCTCGTAACTTTATGACTTTGTTCTCGTTGCGACTTTATTCTTGTAATGTTGTGACTTTTTATTTTACTTTTATGACTTTATTCTCCTAATTTTACGAATTTACTCTCGTAACTTTATGACTTTGTTCTCGTTGTGACTTTATTCTTTTATCGTGCGACTTTTTA
>NW_015151098.1:446912-449690 GCF_000732505.1 Cyprinodon variegatus
GCAATTGTAATGTTGCAACTTTACTCTCGTAACTTTATGACTTTGTTCTCGTTGTGACTTTATTCTTTTATCGTGCGACTTTTTATCGTACTTTCGTGACTTTATTCTAGTTGCGACTTTATTTTCGTAATGTTGCGACCTTTTTTCTCACTTTTTTGACTTTATTCTCATTGAAATTGTAATGTTGCAACTTTACTCTCGTAACTTTATGACTTTGTTCTCGTTGCGAGTTTATTCTTGTAATGTTGTGACTTTTTATTGTACTTTTATGACTTTATTCTCCTAATATTACAAGTTATTATTATTCTGAAATTAAAAACAAAGAAATTCTCCAGCCTGGCCCTAATACTCCATCGTACTGTCAGCAACTTAACGCCTTTGCCATGCTGAGGTGAATGAATCATCAACGCAGACAGAGCTTAAGCAATGGAACACAACAACAAGTTATAGATCTGTTCTCTTAATTGTCTATAGGCTTTAACAGAAGTCTATGTATATGATGTATATAAGTGGTGAAAATAGTGTCTCAAAGTTTCAGTGCCTTAGGGTTTTTAAATATGTTACTGCTACTAAACTATCATTGGTTTTTATGAAAGTAAAGCCTTATATGTCATAAAGACGCAAGGCAGATGAGCAATAACAGGAAAGAGGTTTAAAAAGGGGAGAAAATAAAGTGTTTAAACTGACACACCGTTGCGCTTTGCCATGGCATGGGAAAGCAGAATGCATTATCCAACTGTTGCAAATGAAATGAATGCTTCTGCATTCAAAGCAGCTTGTTGACAGAGTTTCTAATAGAAGAGGCAGAATAAGCAGGGTACACAGCAGGAAATGCATCCAGATCCTCAAAAAGACAGCTGCAGTTTTGCATCAGAGGTCAACATCCACCACAAGGAAACTGTGGTGAGAGACGGCCCTCTCTGGGACTCATGAGGGTTACTTTTTGTATGAGCACAAGGCTGTTGTTTCATTGACACATTTACAAGAAAAAAGCTTTTGCTATTACTGTGCATTCTCCCAGTAGGAGGTTTATGTTTCATAAGAAGGAAGAGCATGGTAAGGAGGGGAACTTTGTGATGTTTCTTACTGGTTACTAAGCAGCCAGCCCCAATATTAGGGTATTCTAAACTCTGGGATATCATGCAGGAAGTTGACCTCACAGAAAGGGACACGCCGGAGGATGTGACCTCATGTAAAGTGATGGTTTAACAGGGCCTTTATTTTCCCTTTGCTCCAGCTATTGATCTCCTCCACCTCCTTGTGGGAACTGAAAGACGTAAAGAGGAAGCGTGGCGCTGAGAGAGGGTGAGGCGAGGGATGTATTCCACATAGCTATGACACCTCTAGCATTTATGATTGAGGCTTTGCTTCAGACAAGTCCATCGACTACCCATTAGTTTACATTCCTGAGCAAAATTCAAGTTTTCTTCCTTTTTTAAATCATTAGAATCAAATTGTGGATGTTTCTAGTCTCTCTGGGGTCATGGAAGCTGCTCTATATTTACACATCCTACGTCATGGAAACTTGGGTACTAGTTGTGAAAGTGTGATGTGAAAAAAAGGCCTATTAGTTCTGCTTTTCATATGAGCGGGTTATTTTTATCACCATTGTCTGGCCTCTATTTACAGCACATTCAAATGATAACTTGAGGGGGCTTTGAATTACCACACTCATTTGCACTGACAAAAAAAAAAAAAAAAGCCACAAATTTAATATGTTTCTGGAATTTGCCTTTTGGTCTGTAGATTGAATAATTAGAGCCGACGTTGTTCCCTTTTCTGTTTTTCTTGGCAGCTACTTTAATGTGTGCGAGTGTTTGCCAGCTCTGATGGTAGCAGCGAGAACGCGTCACCTGTGAGAGGATCCAAGCGCCTCACCATGACAGAGGTCCAGGTAAGGACGGCCTCTTGACACCAAGCTCTGGTCTTTGTCAAAAATCAGCTGGTATTTCTAACAGACTGTCCACCCCTAATGTTGCAGAGTCCGTGGCCACAGGGCACAGAGTGTGTGGCAAGGTACAACTTCAAAGGCACGTCGGAGCAGGATCTGCCCTTTAACAAAGGAGACGTTTTGACTATCATCATTGTCACAAAAGTAAAGCTATGATCCTGTGGAGGTTAACTGTCACAGCAAAACATTCATCGCATGAATGATGTTCTCCAATGCTGATGTTTTGTGTTTTTTTTAGGATCCCAACTGGTACCATGCTAAAAACGCTGCTGGCCAAGAGGGAACAATCCCGGCTAACTATGTGCAGAAAAGAGAAGGTGTGAAATCTGGAGGCAAACTGAGTTTAATGCCGTAAGTAAACGCATCATTTAGCATCTTAAAGTCGAAGGGAAGCGGCTTTTCCAACCGTTGCAGTTCTGAATTCCTCACACAAGCATGCTTAGTGTAAGGGATTGTATTTGAGTCAATGAGTCTATGCAATCAACTGGTTTTCCTTAGATAGAAAACTTATTAATTAATTTGACTGGATGATCTGGTTGAACTGTAAAGTGCCTTGAGATGACATGTGTTGTGAATTTGGCGCTATATAAATAAACTGAATTGAATTGAATTGAGTGGTGCCCGACTTTACATGACTGAATTAAGTCAATGTAATTGGTCGATTATCAAGGAGGCGGGATTGTTGTGGCGGAAGGTTCGCAGGCAAGTTTGGTTTTGGCCGGTTTGTCGGAAGCATCTTGCTAACCAGTTATTAACTTAGTGCTAGCAGGTTCCCAATGGGAAATTCCATTGGGACCAAGTAGCACTAAATTGGTGACTTAGAAACG
>NW_015151098.1:450229-454753 GCF_000732505.1 Cyprinodon variegatus
AATACAAATTTTCTACATTTTGGCACATTACATTTATATACATGTTTAAATATGATTTCCCTATGACTTTAAAGGGCATCTTAATGTAATCATTTTTACACATTTTTATTTTTTGTTGTGTCTGGATATCATTACAATGTCTCACAAAATCATGTAAGAGAAAAAAAAAGGAGTCAATGCAATCCAAAATGCAGGTGAAGGTTGTCAAGGTGTGTTTTAGTACCTTTGGACTGCCAGAGTTGGATAACACTCTATAACACCTGTGCCTCTAAGAGGAAATTAGTGATTACCAAGTCTGCAGCTTCAGACTACAAGAATGACCTGCTTTTTGCAAGCAGTGGCTGTGAAAACCTCAGTTTTAGCCACATAACCAGCCTCTTTTTTATTTATTTGTTTTTTTTCTTTTGTGACATTTAGACTGTACAGAAATGTAATCAAATCGTTTTGCAAAGAAGATCATCTCTGCGGTCATACAAACCCTCTAATACCATCTGCAGTTAGTTTTCTCCCAGTTTGCTTCTGGTCCCTGTCATTTTAAGCTAAAACCATGAATGTGGTTGATGGACAGAAAGTTAAAATATTGATATACAATTAAAAACCCTAATCAATGTGACTCAGAAAACAAGATTTTACTAATGTTCCTTTAGAAAGCGAGTTATGCTAATATTTTTTAGAGGTGCAGCTAGATTACAGTCCTCAGTCTAATTACGATTCTATGGAGGGGACTAAAGATTAGAGTGATGGCAAGGAGGTCTTCCAACATTAAAGTTAAATTACCAAAATGCCGGTTAAGAAAAGGTTTGTATTGGAGTTTTATAAAGAGCCTGTCATTTATTCTTGGGTGGATCCGCAATTTTACTCATTTAATATAGTTCTATTATATTTCTAGATGATACAAATATGTGCTGATTGTCTCCAAAGTTGACATATTTCCTATCAAAGTCAAACTAGTTGCTTGAAAAAAAGATACTTCTGGAACCAAATCTATTACTGAAACATTTTATTTTGCTACCTAAAAAAAAAAAAAAAATATATATATATATATATATATATATATATATAAATATATATATATATATATATATATATATATTTGTTGGTTTTTTTTAACAGTGTCCTGTCTGGCAACGTGACAATAAGAATAATTGTCTTGATGCCAAAAAGAGCCCAACAGATTTTACTTTCACAAGTGTAGCAGTATGGAAATTGCCATACTGCTCCACTTGTTTCATGCATATAAATTGCTTTAATTATAATTATGCAGGGAGTTTTACAGTTTATATGGACACTGCAATGTAAATAGAACAGAAGAGGAAAAACAGAAGAAGAAAAAAAGAAAAGATGAAAGAAAGAGGAGATAGAAAAGAGACAGTGAAAAAATATGTTCAGTCTCCTTCATCACCTGCAATGAGATGCAAAAAGAACAGCACAACCGAAAGACATGGTACGAGACATACAATAAAGCAACACCATGAAACTAACACTGAAGTAGTATTATTTAATCTGACATAAAAATATTTTCTGACAGATGTCAGAAAATATTTTTATGTTCCCTTTGCAATACCCTCACGGACCACTAGGGGTACACGTACCCTCGATTGGTAAAAACTCTGAAGGGCTGGTTATCCTCCCGCAGCAGTGTGACGCAGTGAGGTTGTCGCAGGTATGATGCAGATATTTTTGATTTATGCCCAATTTTGATAGCCTCATGAGACCATCCTAATCTTGCGAGCTTTCAAGATTTCACTCGCTAATCCGTCTGGAGACTCTCCATTGAAGAAAATTCGGAGCCGTTCACCAAACGAACGTCCAATCAGCGTTGGCTTTGAGGCGGGTTAAGGTGTGACGAAACGAGAAGCGCGACAGTTCAGTCTAAAGAACATGGCGGCTTCAGCCGATGAAACTAGCGTTAGCGTGGCTATCGAGCAAGTTTTATCGGAATTACAGAGTATTTCTTCACTGAAAGAAGAGCAAAACACTGCTCTGGAGGCTTTTCTCAGAGGAAAAGATGTTTTTGCTCTTCTCCTGACTGGTTTCTGCAAGAGTTTGATCTATCAATTGGCTCCTCTTCGTCGTCGCTCTGTTAGTACGTCATATGCTTCGTTGATCTGATTGGTTTATTTGGCCCGTCTATCACCAACATAGGCCAATCAGCTAACCAGTATTTTCGCCCCTTCCGTAAATTAATTCCACCAGGTGGAAAAAGGGTCCCAGCGTTCTTGCACAGCTCACTCTTCTAGCTGATCCGTCTTCAGGAGTCGTTTTCCACAATGGCGGTCAGCAGAGTGTCTGCGGAAGGGGGATGGGGAGGCAGACGACCTGGTTTCTGAGCATAAACCAGCCTTGAGTCTAAGCATTACCCTATAGCTGCGCACCCCTTCTGAAAAATCCTTGATCCGCCCCTGGGATAGAAGTAGTGCGTTCTCTTTACTTGTGTTTAATCTCAGGTTGCCCACATTTCCAATTAAAAATAAAGTTTACAGCAGAAGTGCTCAATATATCCCTTCCTGTTTGTGAGGGGGCAGCCGCACAACCACTACATGCATCATTTATGAAAAAGTTCATTTTTTTCGGTTAGAAGAGGACCTATTTTAGTTACAGCAATAGATGGTGGGGCATTTAGTGGATGCAATAGCAATCACTACTCTACCATCCAGATTTGGAGGATGTGACTAAAAAGGTTGTTTTTTTTTATGTAACATGGTTTCACCACTAAAAAAGCAGAAGTAAAAATTCTTATTATTAGTCTATTTGCCCTTAATATGAGCAGGTAGATGAGTGGGATGGGTAGTTTTGCACTTAAAATAAGATAGTTGCGTGTTTGTGTTTATGGCACTAGTGGTTCGTTTTTCTGACAGGAAATGGGTATGAGAGAGAGGGAGACGCAGCAAAGGACTACAGGCCAGATTCGAATCCGGGTCGGCCACATTTAGGACTCAGGCTTCCGTATATGGGTCATGAGCACTAACCACTGCCCCACCTCTACGCCCAAGATGGATGAATTTTCTGCACTTAAAATATGATAATATAGTTGCATTTTTCTTGAAAGCAACTTTCAGTCCAGGTTTCACCACGCTTGGAGGTATACACTGGAAAAAAATCCAGATCTAGATAAGTCATTTTTTTCTTAAAATAAATGCATTTGTTCTTGGATTGAGGAGTTAAAAGAGACATTTTGCCAATGGAACAACACTGGAAAAACATTCCAGAAATAAGCAAAAATTTCTTAAATTAAGTGTATTTACCCTTAATTTGAGTAGGTAAATGAGATAGTTTGAGTATTTTATACTCTTAAAATAAGTTAATTAGATAATATGCACTTAAAATAAGACAATGTAATTGTGTTTTCTTATTTTAGGTGTAAATTGTCTTGTTCCATTGGCAAAATCGCTCTTTTACCTCCTCAAACCAAGAACAAATGCACTTATTTTAAGAAAAAATTACTTATCTAGATTTTGATTTTTTTCCAGTGAAGACAACTCTTAAAATAGGAACACACAACTGCATTGTCTTATTTCAAGTGAATATTATCTCGTCGTTGTCGTCGTCGTCTCCCGCTTTATCCGGAACCGGGTCGCGGGGGCAGCAGACTAAGCAGAGACTCCCAGACTTCCCTCTCCGCAGACACCTCCTCCAGCTCTGCTGGGGGAAGCCCTAGGCGCTCCCAGGCCAGCCGAGAGACGTAGTCTCTCCAGCGTGTCCTGGAATATTATCTAAATATCTTATTTTAAGAGTAAAAATACTGATTCCATTGGCAAACTTCCTCATTTACTTACTCAAATTAAGGGTAAATAAACTTAATTTAAGAAAGTTCTACTTATTTCTACATCGTTTTTCCAGTGTAGGAAAGGTTTTTTCAGATCCGAGTACATCACTTGGCCCGTATAAGTCCTCTTTGCTGGCTGCTCTTCTCACAAACTTGCCTATATACGGTGAGAGGGTCAGATCCATCAATGAATGGGTGATGTGACCCAGAGCAGCGCTTTACGGCAGCTCCCCAAAAACACGAAAGCTACAACAAAAGAGACATGATATTAAACATATTTTTGGTTCTCTGATGTAGCATTAAGTCTTGGTGTGGTTTTGTCTTTACAGTTGCTTGTGCAAAGAGGTTTACTATAAGATTCCAAAACACAAAGGGACACTGTTTAATTCTAGATCATTTTAACTCTATACCGTTGGTAAATTGTCCTCCTTAGCTGCTCAAATCAAAGAAAACTCTTTTATTCTGCTACATATATTCTATATTTTTACACACTTAGTTTGGAAATGGACTTAATAATATTACATTTTTTATAGTGAGTAACTTAATTGCTGGTATTAATAATAGAACAAATGTGATTTGTTTTAGGGATTATGTTTTGAAGAATTTTTGTTTTGTTGTCTCTCTGATATTCTGATATTAATTCAATTCAGTTTATTTCTATAGTGCCAATTCAAAACACATGTCATCCAGTCAGATTAGCTCAAACTTTTCTATCTAAGGAAAACCAGCTGATTGCATCGACTCATTGACTCTTCAGC
>NW_015151098.1:455864-456951 GCF_000732505.1 Cyprinodon variegatus
ATGTTATAACAAACAGGATCAGGTTAAGGTATCTGTTCTTGCAACCCTTACCACCACAGCATTTTATAGTCTGGTTTACTGTAATGGCCAAAATAGCTCTCTTCCGATGACTTCATTATTGAAGAAAACAGTGGAGTTTTTTGTAAAGGCATTGCTACTGTATTGTGCAAGAAGGCCACAGTTAGGTCGGGCTGTGTTGTAATTGCAGTGCAGTTGTCTGCCTCAGCTTTGCATGAAATCGACACAGTTTCCTGTTGTCTCCTTTTCTATTTTAAACCAAAGTAATCTCAAAAATCTTAGCCTGCTTCGCCCACGTGATGCGTTTCAATGTGTATGCATCTTTGCATAAAGTGATAGCTTTATTTTTAGTGATCCCGATCATAGAATTGTCTAGAACATTTTCATGCTTCCACCAACACGCATATAGCAATGATATAAATATATAATTTGATGCTACGGGTCTGATAGTAAGTCATGAAAGTTACTACCGCCTTTTTTATAGAACAGACTCTCAAACAGACTTTCCTTGGTGTTGCTTGATTAATTTGTCTATTTATGAAAAAAAAAGTCTGTATTACTCATTGTCTTCTCGTACAAATGTGTTTCAATGTTTTTTTTTTTTTTACAACTGAGGCGGAAGAGGATTCTATTTCTGTGACGAAAAGCTTTTGTCCCAAGCTTTCCAACAAGCTCCTCTGTGTGATATTTAAATTTTCCATGGAGCCACATGCAAATGTGGTTACTGTACCTTCAGAAAGCCGCATTTGAATATGTAACTACCTCTGTAATGTAGCTGGCCACAGGGACTATGCAAATGATCATAATCTATACATCTCAAGGCTGAAAACAGTATTTTAGCTATTTGCATCAAAGGTTCATTTAAGGTCATTGACAGATCCCACAGGTAATGCAGGAAGAGAGGGTGAACATTTCTCTGAGACTACTCCATACCAATTGTTCTTTCTAAAAAATATATATTGCGCAAAGATTTCATTCATTAATACGACGGAGTATTAGGGCCACACATGAAGAGAAAAAATATTTTTGCCATGACGAGATTAAACTCGAATTGTCGACTTTAAAGTCG
>NW_015151098.1:460543-461701 GCF_000732505.1 Cyprinodon variegatus
GAGACGAGCCTGATAACTAAACTTTCTATAGAGATCGAGAATGGAATACAGGAGGAAGACGACTCTAGCGTGTTTTCTCCATTATGTTTTGTGTTGGCAGTGAAATAAACTACAAATTAAAATTATAAAAGAAAAATTTATTTAAGTAACTGGTTTATTCGTCTATAATCTATAAGGGATACCTAGAGCAGAAAGGATGTATGTAAGCAAATATAGATCTTATTCCAAATGACCTTTTATTGCCATTTTTTTTTATAAATGTGTGTGTTCCCTGATGTTTATCCATTTTAAATGAAAATGTAATTTTTGGGAAAGTTTCAGTCTGATCTCAGTAGGCACTGCAGTTCTGAAACTTCTCTAAGCATGAAGTCAGATGCTGCTTTTCAGTTATGCATGTAGTTGGACCTTTGATTGATTGTCTGCAACGGTCCACTGGAGTGACTCAGAAGGTTTGAATTATTAAAGTTAAACAATGTTTTCAGTTACTTTTGGCAACGATTAGTCTAATTTTGTAAAGCTCATCTGTGGTGTCCCTCAAGACTTATTCTTGTCCCACTGTTATCTTTATATACATTTTACCTCTTGCTCAAGTTATTCAAATGTACACTATTTCAATTTCCATGCAGTCGAACCTCTAATCTATTTATCCATGAACCTGTCTAATCTTTTTTGAGTAAACTAATTTTTTTTTTCATCTCTCTGGCGCAAAGCTCTGATTATATTTTCTGCTGTTAAACATTTATTAAAGAGAAGCGCTAGAGTTTGGTCCCAAGGCATAGAGTTCCCATTAATCAGGTTCTTCAGGCTGCAGAAGAGAGGAAAGGATCCTTTATTGGTTTTAGACTTAGACTCGTATGTGCTTCTCAAAACAATTTACTAAAACTGCTCTAAATCCGATGAGAAATATTCCAAAAATAGGATGAATCCTTCCTTTGAAGCGAAAATCATCATTGTCTATGTAATTGAATTATTATTAAGAATTAATATTCTCACATGATCTCACATTTGAGAAATTTGCTGGGGAGCAGTGGGCTGCCATCGTGCGGCGCCCAGGGAGCAGTGTGGGGTTAAAGGAATAGTACACCCAAAACATGATTCGCCTTCATTTTCTCCTCACCCCCATGCTGAACAACACTGTGGATTACTTGTTTGATATCT
>NW_015151098.1:464321-465982 GCF_000732505.1 Cyprinodon variegatus
GCCCCCCAAAACACCTAAGTGGTCAAAAGCGGCATTACACCCTACTCAAATCAAACTAAAAGATCATTAAAAACCCAAAGTTTGCAGTAAAATCCTGGAAAAAAATAAAAAATAAAAAAGGCAGGAGATAATTTACTAAATAATTCAAAGAATTAAAAAAAATTTAAACCTCAATGCCATATAGTGAGGCAGTTGAAATGCCAGTAAAATGCTATGTTCTCAAATATGTCTTTAGCCTTGCAGACTTCTTTTACACCTTGAACTTTTTCACACATGTTAAACCTTCAGTTTTCAGGTTGTTATTTGGATTTTCTGTTACAGATCCGCATCATGTGTTAGATAACTGCGAAGTGCAATATTTGAATAATAAAAAGAAGGAAAAATTGGAATGCATTTCTAATTTAGTCCAGCACTCTCATACCCTTCAATGATTTCTTATTCAAATAACCGACTGTAGACGTAACTTATTCGGTAAATAGGGTCCAATCTGTGTGTAATTCAGTAACACAGCTGTCCTCTGAGGTTTGTTAGAGAACATTAGTGAACAAACAGACTCATGAAGACGAAGGAACAAACCAGGACATGATTGTGAACACACCCTGCAGATAGTGATACAAGCTGCTGGCAGCATCACACATTTCACTTTGTTAGAACGGCCCTAATCCTTAAACAGTAGGAGCAGTAGTCTAAAACACCAAGAATAGTAATTCTTTCATTTCACCACAAAACAAATCGTTTTATTTAATAAAATCTTTTTTGCTGCAGGTAAACAATTAAACTCTATGGATTAAACAGCTGATTTAGACCGGGGTAAACCTCTAGTTATTACTTTTTAGATATATAATAGGCACATGAAACGGTTGGACCTTTTTTCCTCCTAAATGTCAAAACGTTAATCGTGAAATGGCTGCTGTATGTTGCAGACATAAAGGTGACTGTATCTGATGCTTTTTTTTTCTTCTTTCAGAAGAATTTCTTGTTCATCACATCCTTTCACCGTCTCTCTTTCCTTCTAGATAATAATCAGTCTGTCGATCAAAGTTTATCAAACATGAATGAAGCAGGCGGACTTTGAAAGTTCAGCTTCTTCTCTAGAGCAGAAAACGCAAACATTTATTTTTATTCATCAAATTAAGAGGATAACCCACAGTCACAACCAAAACCGTCCACAGAGCAGAACTGGGCAATTAATTCGTTTCGTTTTTACTTTTTCACATGACTGAATTTTTCTTTCTTTTAAGCGTCTGCCTGTTACTTTAAACTGTCTACATCTGACCTTCTCCAGCACTACACCAAAGATGCAGACGGCCTGTGCACCAAGCTGATTAAACCAAAGCTAGAGGAGGGAACTGTGGCTGCTCAGGACGAGTTCTCCAGGAGTAAGACTCAGTTTGTTGTGTTTTAATGATGCAATGATGTGCTGAACCGTGTTCACCATTAGTGAATGTTTTCACTAATATGTCTTTTCCTTTTTAACTGACTAACAGGCGGATGGTCTATGAGCAGAAAAGACTTGAAGCTTCATCAGGTTATTGGTAAAGGAGAATTTGGAGGCAAGTAGATTCACTCCACTTACTAAAGAAAAAGTATTTTTTTATTTATTCTTTGATTTGTTATTTTTAATTAATAATAATAAGATGGTGTTGAAAAAAAGAGTATAA
>NW_015151098.1:467022-469543 GCF_000732505.1 Cyprinodon variegatus
AATCATCATTGAATAAACCTAACAAGTATTTATGTTTAACCATATTGAAAAGATTGTATTTTTATGGTTGGAAAAGATCGCCAGCTGCGCCCCGGCACTAACATTCATGTTTACTTCTGTTAAAAACGAGCATGCTGGCTTGTGACGTCATTGCGTCCTCTACTGCGCATGCGGGACACTTGCGTTGTATGACTGCAGTTCACACAGGAGATCACATACTAGTCGCATATATTTGGAAATATGAATGGCAATGCAAAAAAATCAGATTTCGCAAAAAAAATCGGAATTGAGCATCAAGGACTGCAGTGTGAACGTAGCCATAGAAAGGTATGGGGCATTGCAGGTTAACTAAAGAAACAAAACAACCCCCATTCCAAAGGAGAGGACCCGTTTGTCCATTTCTATTTGCATGTTTTCTAAGCACAAAAAAGGCTTTGTTGGGCTGCTGGATAAAGCCTCGAACTCAACTCTATTTCTGACATTATGAATTGGAAAATTTTCCTGGATAGGAAGAGAAACGTCTTCAAACTTGGAAACAAAGTCCAGTGGATGTTTTTTTTTTTTGTTTTTTACTTTTTTGGAGTAACTATAACCTGAATGACTGAGATAACTACACTTTTCTATATAATTTATTAAGATTTCATGTGAAATAAAAAACAAAACAAAAAACAAAGCACCTGATAATCGTAAAGTGGATGGAAAATGATGGATTAGTTTAAAGTTTTAGGTCTATAGAAATAATTATTTCTCCGAGTTCATCATGAAATTCCATTCAGAAACAATTGAGAGTGTATATAAACATGTTTTCAATTCTTACCACAATGTCTCCTTTAAATTTTGGTTTGAACTGACTGGATCAACAGGGATATTCTTTGCAGACTTTTTATTGTCATTTTGTATAAATACTTTTATCTATATTATTCTTTAGTATCTTAATGAATGTTTTAGATGTTGGCTAAAAGTCTAATATTGGTCTCATCGGTACGGTGGCTGAGAAGTGCAAAACACATTTACAATTCAAAAACACNTTTTGTTTTTTATTTGTTAATGTGTTTTTGAATTGTAAATGTGTTTTGCACTTCTCAGCCACCGTACATCGGACCAGAGCGCCTTATTCCCACAAGTTAACTGTCTCCTTAGTGACTTTAATTTGAACTTTTCATTGCTTTCTGCAGCCATGGGCCTCTTCTTGTTTCCGTACCACAAGAAGATCAAAGTTCCAATGAGTTTTCACATAAAAACCTGCATTTATATTGAGATTAAATAACACCTATGTATAGTATTTTCTTTTAATTTAATTGGTACACTTCATTCAGGGATATCTCAGCAAATGGCCAATAATACACAGACTTTATGAACATTTTACTTCCACTTTTACATAAATTCCAAAGAGAAAAATTTTTTTTAAGTTAGATAAATTTTAGGCACTGCAGCATTTCAACCATGTTTCATCATATAAATCTGCTTGAAATGTGAAGAATATTGCTGCTAATGAACTGCTTCCTAAATGTTAACTGTGTGATGATTACTCCAGATGTCATGGTGGGAGACTACCGAGGGACGAAAGTAGCTGTGAAGTGCATAAAAAACGATGCTACAGCTCAGGCCTTTATTGCAGAAGCCTCTGTTATGACGTAAGGCTTGAAAATATAGAAATACTTTATAACCAAAACACAAAAACCAAATGTGACATTGCCCATTGCTCCTTTTTTTTTTTTTTTTTTACCAGGCAACTACGGCACAATAATCTGGTCCAGCTGCTTGGTGTGATCGTAGAGGAGAATGGAAGTCTTTTTATAGTTACGGAGTATATGGCAAAGGTAGGGGGCTCCATATTGGATTTTTGTCTCTAACTGGAATCTTTTTTAACATATCGGATTAAATATATCCTCATGGGGGGGGCTTACGTTTATGTTTGAACTTTTTGCAGGGCTGTTTAGTTGACTACCTACGGTCCAGAGGGCGTACGGTACTTGGTGGAGAGGCACTCGTTAACTTTTCTTTGTGAGTATTCCTTTATATGTGTAATTATGATACAATGGAGTGAAATATTTAAATGTGCTGACTAAAGATATGCTGCATTTTCCATTGTTTGATGTTCAGTTATACTGAACTTTAACCCTTTAAAGCCTGATCCTAGAATAAAACAAAACAGAAAATTACTTTTTTTTGGTCTAAAGTCCTTATTTAGCCTTTTAACAAAATATGTAAAAATAAAAAACAGAAATACATTTTTGATATTAATAACTATGCGATAAGTCAAGATAATTTTTTGTGTAGTCTTCTGCCCTCTGTTAACAGGTATATCTGATAATGTACAATAGGATTTTGAGAAAAGTTTTTACCATTAAATTATGCAAAAGTTGTCAGACGCAAAACATTTCAGAAACTGCAAAAACAATCCAGAAATAAGTAAAAAATGGCTTAAATTAAGTATATTTAGCCTTAATTTGAGCAGGTAAATAAGATGATTTGCCAATGGAATGAGTATTTTCACACTTAAAATAAGATAGTTAGATAA
>NW_015151098.1:469918-471600 GCF_000732505.1 Cyprinodon variegatus
TATTTGGTACAGTAGCCTTTGTTTGCAAATGCAGAGGTCAAACATTTCTTATAGTTTTTCACCAGGTGTACACGAACTACAGGAGGGATTTTGGCCCATTCCTCCACACAGATCTTCCGGTCAGGTTTCTGGGCTGTCGCTGAGAAACACAGAGTTTGAGCTCCCTCCAAAGATTCTCTATCGGGTTTAAGTCTGGAGACTGGCTAGTCCACACCAGAACCTTGATATGCTTCTTCCAGAGTCCCTCCTTGGTTATCCTGGCTGTGTGCTTCAGGTCATTGGCCTGTTAGAAGAACCAGCCTCCACCCATCTTCAATGCTCTAACTGAAGGAGGTTGTTCCCTAAAATCTGGCAATAAATGCCCGGGTCATCCTCTCCTTAATACAGTGCAGTCGCCCTGTCCCATGTGCAGAAAAAAAAAACACCCCCAAAGCATGATGCTACCACCCCCATGTCAGGATTGTACTCATCATTCTTCTTCCTTCACACACAGTTAGTGGAATTATGACTAAAAAGTTGTATTTTGGTCTCATCTGACCACATGACTTTCACCCATGACTCCTTTGGATCATCCAGATGGTCATCCAACGGGCGCCGACATGTGCTGGTTTAAGCATGGGAACCTTCCTTGCATGATTTCAAACCATGATGTCATAGTGTATTACCAACAGTAACCGTGGAAACGGTGGTCCCAGCTCTTTGCACGTCATTGACCAGCTCGTCCCATGTAGTTCTGGGCTGATTTCTCACCTTTCTTAAGATCATTAAGACCCCACCAGGTGAGATCTTGCATGGAGCCCCGTTCCGAGGGAGATTGACCGTTTAGCTTCTTCCATTTTCTAACGATTGCTTCCTTTTTTCACCAAGCTGCTTGGCAAATTCCTAGTAGCCCTTTCCAGCCTTGATGAGGTGGACAATTTTGTCTCTAGTGTCTTTGGACAGCTCTTTGGCCATGTTAGCAGTTGGATTCTGGGGTGGACACGTGTCTGCATGCAGCTAACGACCTCAAAAAGCTGCATCTAATTTAGGATAATAAATGGAGTGGAGGCGGACATTTTGAAGGCAGACTAACAGGTCTTTGAGGGTCAGGATTCTAGCCGACAGACGGGTGTTCCGACAGGTGACAATTTCAGACCAAGTGGGAGAACTTGCAAAATAGAAGGGTGTTCAAATACTTATTTGCAGCGGTATCATACAACTAAATAGTTAAAAAAAAATCATATATATTGTGATTTCTGGTTTATGTCTTTTAGATCGTTTCTCTCACAGTGGACATGCACCTACGATGACATTTCAGACCCCTCAGTGATTTCTAAGTGGGAGAACTTTCAAAATAGCAGGGTGTGCAAATACTTATTTTCCTCACTGTATGTTAGGATTATTCAAAGTGATGAAATTTCATAACTTTTAATCTATTTCTGGTATATTTGATAATGATGTCACTGCTTTCAAAACACCTCATAGGTCAATTAACAACATATTAGTTAGTTGAAATGTTCCTGTGAATGTTTTTTAAGCCAACACCTGCAGCACACTGCTGCCCTGTTTGACATCATGGAAAAACAACCCTGGCAGCACTAGATTCATAACCTGTCTCCGCCAGATGGATTTGCTCCGCATATCCATCTGGAAACCTTCCGTTGAAGTAATTTTGGGAAGGGGCGAAAATACTGGTTAGCTGA
>NW_015151098.1:472992-477066 GCF_000732505.1 Cyprinodon variegatus
AAGACAATGTAATTGTGTTTTCTTATTTAAAGTGTTAATTGTCTTGTTCCATTGGCAAAATGTCTCTTTTACCCCCTCAATCCAAGAACAAATGCACTTATTTTAAGAAAAAGTGACTTATCTAGATTTTGATTTTTTCCAGTGTAAAAACACCATGGAAATGCAGATTTCAGGAAGGTGGCAGAAAACCATGTGAAGATGCTTCTAGAAGCTGCTTAGTAGGGAGTCCTCTAAAGTAAAATGAGTCCTCCTCTGAAATATGGACTAAAAGGCCACTCAGAGACGAAGACTCCATTCCAAAAATACCAACATAAAAAGCTTACAATAAAAGATAATAGTATTTTTAGGACAGAGGGGGGAGCTAACCACCCTGAGAACGCCAAACCAACTGGGAAGTAAAGGTCAAGCAGCATCATATTTTAAGGATGTTTTGCTGCAGAAGGTTGATGCAATTATTTGGAAATAATTTAGCAACTTCATCTTCTTTGACTTCTTTGAACTTATAATTACATCAGAAAAATAAATCACTGACCCTTAGAGTCCTGCTAAATGGGGCCTAATGGCAAAAACGTCACTGTTTCTGAGCTTATGTTAGCAATGCATTCTACAAACCCGACAAAATTACAGAAAATTATTATGAGAAGCTGAAGGAAGGACATCTACAACATCTGAGCCAAGACTTACAGTTAAATATGAAAGGAATTTATGGACATTTCTTTATTAAAGTAACAGGAATAGTCTCACGTTCTGCAATTTCACAACTTTTATTCAGTCCTAACCTTCCAATGCATTAAGCTGCTGTTTGTTCCTTCGTTTAGATTAACATCATTTTTTATAATGCAATATTCTCTGGTTGATTTGCTTCTAAAACTGATTAGCAGTATGACTACATGCACAAGGTAACATAATCTATGTGTAGATTGATTTTAAAGAAAGAAACCATCTGATAAATTAGTAGATGAATGAATCTAAACCATGAAGGGAAATGAAACCAGCGGATACCTTGATACCAAAAATCAGCTTTTGGATATTAATAAAACTATAAATCATCATGTTAAGAACTGGGTTATCAGTTACTGTGTATCAACTGAGCTTTACTTTTGCAGAGACGTCTGTGAAGCCATGGCTTATCTGGAGGCCAACAACTTTGTTCATCGAGATCTAGCAGCGAGAAACGTACTTGTGTCGGACGACAACATCGCCAAAGTCAGTGACTTTGGTTTGACCAAAGAGGCTTCCTCTACTCAAGATACTGCTAAGCTTCCTGTTAAATGGACGGCGCCAGAAGCCCTCAGAGAAAAGGTAATCTGATGGATGATCACTCTGGCCGTATAAATCAGACCACAGTAGCGTGCAGAAGCATTTCTCCCCTTCTGAGAATCGGCTTTATTTTCCCAGTTTGTCAGAAAAAACAAGGAATTTAACTTTGGTTTCACTTTGCACTTAGTGAAGAATTTTGAATAAAATATATAGAAATGGAAAATAGAAATGTAAAAAAAGATGCACTGCAAAAAACTAAATCTCGATAAGTCATTTTTTCTTGAAATAAGTGCATTTGTTATTGAATTGAGGAGATAAAAGAGACATCTTGCCAGTGGAACAAGACAATTTAGATTTAAAATAAGAAAACACAATTGCATTCTCTTATTTCAAGTGAATACTATATAATTATCTTATTTTAAGAGTAAAAATACTGATTCCATTGGCAAACTATCTCATTTACCTACTCAAATCAAGGGTAAATACGCTTAATTTAAGAAATAAACTTCCAAAAAGGTTAAAAACAAACTAATGGACTTTGTTTCCAAGTTTAAAGAAAAAACTACTTGGAAACAAAGTCCAGTGGATTGTTTTTTTACCTTTTTGGAAAAAGTTTGAAGACGTTTCTCTTCCCATCCAGGAAACTTTTTCAATTCAGAATGTCAGAAATAGCGTTGAGTTCCAGGATTTATACAGTAGCCCAACAAAGCCTTGTTTTTGTTTAGAAAACATGCAAATTAAACAGACGAACGGGTCCAACCCTTTGGAATGGAGGTCGTTTGGCTTCTTTTGTTAGCCTGTAATGCCTCTAATTTTTCAGGAATTTGGCAACACTACTCACCCTACTCAAGTACCAGTGTCTGTTTTACCTAACCCTATAATGCCAAATGTATCATATTTGATACATACGGTTTCTGAAATGTTTTGCGTCTGACACCTTTTGCATAATTTAATGGTAAAAACTTTGCTCAAAAGAAGACTACACAAAAAATAATCTTGACTTATCGCATAGTAATAAATTATTAATATCAAAAATGTATTTCTGTTTTTTCTTTTTACATATTTCGTTAAAAGGGCAAATAAGGAATTCAAACCAAAAAAAAGTAATTTTCTGTTTTGTTTTATTCTTGGATCGGGCTTTAAAGGGCTAAGTTATGTTTCTTTTTATCAAACTTCGGTGTTTTAGTTTTTCAACCGTATTTTTAATTTAGTAAGAGTAAATGTAAAAACTATGTAATTTGTTATGGGAGAATAAGCTATCTAAATCATTGAGGAAAAATTATGTTTTCAAACAGATTGAAGGTTGCTTTTATTTCCTTTTTTTTCCGATAAGAAATAAAAAAATACTTATTAGTTAAAATTTTGTGTTTATTTTGTCATCTTTTTCAATTATCATTTGTTTTATGATCTGAAACATTACAGTGCAACAAAAAATAATAAATAACATATTAAAGTAAGGAAGCAAATCCTTTATTATGTGAGTGAGTTAAAAAAATCAGCTCATGTTGATTTTTTTTTATGTAATCAACAGAAATTTTCCACCAAATCGGACGTTTGGAGCTACGGTATTTTACTATGGGAGATTTACTCCTTTGGCCGAGTCCCCTATCCAAGAATTGTAAGTATAATAATCACCGCAGGAAAAATATTTTCTTATTCATTCTCTCTGCTTTTAACCTTGTTTGTTGTTTTTTTCTCTCCAGCCGTTAAAAGATGTTGTGCCTCGCGTGGAGAAGGGCTACAAAATGGACTGTCCGGACGGCTGTCCTGAAGTGGTTTATAACATCATGAAACAATGCTGGAACCTGGATCCTGCAGCGCGACCAAGCTTTCAGATGCTGAGGGAGTGGTTACAACATATTAGCCACAAAAAATGATCATCTGCGTTCCGTTTCGTCTCTTCAGAGCAAGGACTGCCAATTTTGCTCATCGTCAAAGCTTTTTTTTTTTGTTTTGTTTTTTTCCAAACATTTGCTTCTGATCGCCGTGCTTCATATCAGATTGTTTGACTTTCTCCAGCTTTCAAAGGCTGAACGGTTTCTGTCGTCTTTCCAAACTTCCTCTGGAGTCAATAATTCATTTTAATAACATCAAGTCCTTTCTTAGAACGGGACCAAAGTGCAGTAACATTTTATATCCCTCATCATATTGGTGCCATCCTTTAAGTGTTTCAACTTGTCAACAGAGACAAAGAGGAAATGCACTCTTAGTAGGATTTTGTTTATCGTTACTGGATGTATTATAATTGATATTATTATTTTCTAAGTCTCCAGGTACATGCCATTTTTTTCTGTGTTGAATTGTTTTGTTAAAGGAGCCAAACTAAAATGGGAGTTATAAGCAGCTTTATTTGTCATTATCTCATAATGTTGAACACATAAAACCTATTAGTTCATCTTTCCGTGAAAATTAGAAGCTCTTAAAGACGTTTCTGTGCCAAGGTGAAGACTTCAGCTCAGAATGTTGAATCGGACAGAAAAAAGAAAATTATTCCATTCATCTTTTAGGGATTCAGACTCCTTGGAATAACATTGGTAATAAATGTAATGTGCCGCCATTTTCGACATTAAAAATATAGTTTTAAAATGTGGACTTTGGGATTGTATTCAATAAACAACTTTGAATGTATTTTTTTTTTTTTCCTGATTTAAACGATGTACAATGTGACTTTACTGATAAAGGGCTTTAAAGTCATGACGGTTTAATAAAATACTTTAAATTAAACCCAAATAAGAGATCAGGAGAGAGTAAAAGGTGAACAAACAGACGTTTTTAAGAAAGATATAAAGTTAAACAGAGGTGTGAGATTGCATG
>NW_015151098.1:480029-481199 GCF_000732505.1 Cyprinodon variegatus
TGCATTGCTTAAGATGGCTGAACGATGGAGGAGCTCTGCTAGCTTGACTCTGAAGTGAGTAATTTGTCTTCTCCATTCGTGGATCAGTTTCGTCTCTGAACTAGATTGCTGTGAAACTGGACGGGATTTTAAAGATATTTTTGGACGTCTTGTTATGATGCCTAACCACAGCATCCATAGTAAGTTGATTTTTTATACACCTGGCAGCAACTAATTAACATCTCTAAAGCTGAAATTATGCATCCACTACTTTCACAAGTACCAGCTGAGTTAAAACGTAGGCGAGGAGCGAGGAGAGAGGAAGAAGAAATTTAAGCCATCTCTTCCATCAGTCATCACGATCAATGTGGGATCTTTTGGTAACAAGTAATGCAGCATTATGTGTTTTAGTGAAACGTGGCTTCAGGAGACAGAAGAGACTGAAAAATTCAAAGGAGGTGAGCTGGCAGGGTTTGTGAACAACAGATGGCGTTATACAGAACATGTTACTGTAAAGATTTGTCACAACAATTTAGTCTTGATTACTGATTGCTTTGTTTTCAATTTAAATCCTACTATAAAAAGCCAGATTTGTAATATTCGTCCATTTTACCAAACATTTTCTTCCGCTTATTGGGGGCCGAGTCACGGAGGCAGCAGTCTAAGCAAATATACCCAGACTATATACCCAATCCACGCACCCTCCATCCAGCTGCTCTTGGGGGGGACCCAAGGCGGCACCAGGCCAGCTCAGGGACAAAGTCCCTCCAGCCTGTCCTGGGCCTTCCACCAGGCCTCCTCCCAATGGGACATGCCTGGAACACCTCCTGAGGGAGACGACCAGGAGGCATCCGGAACAGATGACCGAGCCTCCTCAGCTGGCTCCTTTTGACTTGGAGGAGCAATGACTCTACTACGAGCTCCTCCTCGCTAACTGAGCTCCTCACCTGAAGATTATTTATATATTATTTAAATTGAATCCGGTTATATATGATGAAATTTTGTCCCGTCCAGCATCCATCCTCTGCTGCCCATCATTTAGGGCCACAGGGTGTCTGGTGTTCAACTCAAGCTATCTAAGGGTGAAAGGTGGGGAGCATTCTGGACAGGTCTCCAGTCTATTGCTGGGCAACACATAAACATTCAACCAATTCAATTTAATTCAGTTTATTTCTATAGAGCCAATTCACA
>NW_015151098.1:482927-484411 GCF_000732505.1 Cyprinodon variegatus
TTTTTTACTATAAGATGGAAGATGATGTGTTTTATAAGGAGTTACCGAAGGTGGTGAGTCAACAATAACCTTCTAGTGTTTTACAAAAAGCAGGAAATGTGTTTCCAGGAGCAGCTTCAGTAGTTTGCGTTTTTATGCGTGAACAGGAGCTCCATGCTCACCTGAACGGATCAGTGAGCGTCCAGAGCATAGAGAAGCTGATCCAGAGGAAACCAGAGCTCAACATTCAGCAGGGCATGACGGCCATCGGCAAAGGTCAGCGGAGGACACTGGATGAGTAAGGCTTCCCCACAAACAGCTCAATCAGCACACATTCACATTTTAATATTAATTCATATTACAACAGATGGAAACACGCACTGGCAAGGGTGCTTCTTTTAAAAAACTATTTATTTTCGTATGCGGTGAGCAACAAGTTGGGGCAGCACCGAGTCCAACCACCAAGAAATTAATTGTCTGAAACTAATTATTATGATCGTTTATATATCAACAGGCTATAATAAAAATGAGCTTAAATGAAAAATGACTCCAGGAAAGTATTAGATAGCCAACATTTTTACTTAAGTAAGGTAAGAAAGTATTTCTACCTTGTTACTTGACACCTCTGGTTGCCATAGATTTTACACATCATGAAGCCAAAATATTCCTCATTTATTAGAATTTTCTGTTTTCAAATTGGGAAGAAAATTAAATGATTCACTAAGCAGAGTTCCTGTGTTCTCTGTTAAATTATGGGATTTAATTCCCCCATTGAAAAAACATAGAAAAGCTGATTTCACTATGAAAAATATATAATCTTTGCATTGTCTATGATTGTGTTCTTTCTGTCTGTGTCCTTCCATCCTTCCCAATGTGTCATCATCTTTTGTTACATTCGCTCCATCTTTCTTTTTTTTGCTTCTTTAATTTTTTTTTTATTTTTGCTTGTTTGCTAATGTTCTTTATTAGTCTAACCTGCTCCTTCCCTTCTTCTGTCTTAACTTAGATTTTCTTGCATGTAAATTATCCTGGAATCACTTTGTGTTTGGGGCAGAATGTTGTTTAGTAAATTCAAGAAAGATATTTAGGGAAACTTAGAATTTCTTAAACTTTATGTTTTAACTAAAGTCTTGTGGGGAAGAAACCTGCTCCACATTCTTCCATTCCTTCCATTTTACTACCGTAAAGGATTTAATGAAAGTGTGTTCATTTGAAACGTGAAAAAAAAGAGGCTGCAAAGAGTGGCAAAGCAGAGGTAAATTTCTCCAATGTGAGATCAATAAAGTTCAATTATTATTATTAATTACAAAAAAAAAAATCCTGGTGGTTATGTCAGCCTGTGCTTAGAGCACATATCATATCCCACCTCAACTATTTAGTCATGCTGTCTCACAATAAAGTAACGTTGGGAAGCCTAGACTCTCAGCATGTTAGAGAAAGCTGCCTTCTTTGATCCAGCATAATAAACAAAGCCGAAACCCTGACGATTAGTTTATGCATAAATA
>NW_015151098.1:485102-490070 GCF_000732505.1 Cyprinodon variegatus
ACAGATTTTTATTTCTAATCAAGGTGGCGACAGATGTTATCAAAGAGTTTGCAGCTGATAATGTCAAATATCTTGAGCTCAGAAGCACTCCGAGGGCAGAGAAGGACACAGGTACGGATTTAAAAATGGATCCAGAGGGTTTGACTCGATGCTTCGTTGTCTTGGATCCAACTTCTGTTAACAGTTGGGTTTTATTTTTTATCCTAGGATTAACGAAAAAGAATTACGTGGAAGCCGTCATTAAGGCCATTCAGCAGTGTAAAGACGAGGGAGTGGACATAGACGTCAGGTTAATGATCATGGCTTTTATTCTATGTTTACCACCAGCTGTGCTTTGATAATAAAAATAAATGTAACTGAAAGGTTTTTGGTGGCCATCGACCGGAGAAATGGGACTGAAGTCGCCATGGAGACGGTGAAGCTGGCCGAGGAGTTCATGTTGTCGTCTGGAGGCTTGGTGGTGGGAATCGACCTCAGCGGAGATCCGACGGTTAGGGACACTTTTAGGGAAATTTCCATTTCAGTGAAAACATTAAGTTGTTTTGGATCAATTTAAATTTAAACCCGCCCTTTTGGCTAAAATAGGTTTAGTTTTTTAAAGCACATTAGGTTGGATTTTGAAAAAAAGGTTCCGAAATAACAGCCTCCAGTTTTGCTAATCCAGTTATAATCATAATGCTCTCATTTTGGAGTCACATGCTGGAAAAAGTTTTTTGGGATTTGTTTTTGTCCCCTTTCAGCGTTTTTAGCAGAATTACGGTTCAAAATGATCAGACATAACATTATGACCATCATCTATCAGCACCATGCTCCCTTTAAGCATCAGTAAGCCTTTGATGCTCACAACAAGTGTCAGAAATGCACTAAATCAGCGCCTGGCTACCTGATAGGTAAGTCACCCGTCCTGCAAACAGGAAGTCTGGGTTCGTATACCAGCTGAGAGAAATAATCTGCCAGTGTGGGTCCTGCTTTGGGGAGTGGTGGACTAGATTTCGAGCCCCACTTCCACAGACTTCCACTCTGGGTCCCTTCACTGCAAAAACAATCCAGAAATAAGTAAAAAAAAATGGCTTAAATTAAGTATATTTAGCCTTAATTTGAGCAGGTAAATAAGATGATTTGCCAATGGAGTATTTTTACTCTTAAAATAAGATAGTTAGATAATATTTACTTGAAATAAGACGATAAAATTGTTTTTTCTTATTTTAAAAGGAAATTGTCTTGTTCCATTGGCAAAGTGTCTTACTTACCTCCTCAAATCAAGGAAAAACGCACTTATTTTAAGAAAAAAAAAACTTATTGAGATTTCTATTTTTTGCAGTGTGAGCAACACACTTAACCCCACCCTGCTCTGGGCGCTGCAAAATGGCAGCCCACTGCATCCCCAAAGTTAATGGGTTAAATGCAGACAGTTCATTTCATTGCTCTGTACTTGTGACAGACTAATAACAGCACAATAAAACTAAAAAATGAAAATCAGTCCTCTAATCTTTACAATCAGCCGACTGTTTCTGAGTGAGTCTCACCCACAAGAAAAAAAAAATCAACTAGTAATTGTCAATTACAGTTTAATTTCCAATAGAGATTTAATTTTCAGTACAAACCGTTCCATCACAATGCATAACATACATTTGGGTTGGTGGGGGCTGAGAGGGGGAACGGTTTTACTGAGGCAATCGTTATCATATTTAAAATGAAAAAGCATTTCCAGATATGCTTTTTTTTATTTTCAAATTTTACATTTCAAATTGAATTTTGGTATGCATTTGCTGGGGTACATTTTGAAAAATAAATCTCAAACGTCTTTTTCTTTTACGTTTTAATTAAGTAAAAGGATGAGCGGTGTTAAAGAAGAAAATGAAAAAGCAAACAGGATGATTGATTACTAATTTAATTAATGAGTCAAACAATGCAGCCACATTCTTAAAATGAAAAAGCATTTCTGAAAACGCTTTTTCATTTTAAATATGGCAACGATTTGCTTCCATACTGCAGAGGGCTGCCTTTGGCTTGTTCTTATGGTGAGGTTACCTATAGCGCTGCCTTTATTAGACTTAGACAAATAAATTTGGTTTGGAACAGCTCTCTGGACAATTTCATCTTTTTAAAAGTGCAGGCTTGAAAAATAGTACAAAAATAAATAAATATAAAAACAGTAATATAAACATATGACTGTAAATTTACAGTTCTACTTTTTTTTAATATTATGATAAAATATAATAAAATACAATACAATAACCCATTTTGCAAAAGAGAACCTGGACAAACCTCAAGCCTTCTGGGACAACATTTTATGAACAGATGAAACAAAAGTGGAGCTTTTTGGTAATTCACACCAACGGCGCAATGAAGCCTTTAAAGAAAAGAACACCATACCAACAATCAAGCATGGTGGAGGATGCATAATGCTGTGGGGCTGCTTTGCGGCATCTGGTACTGCAGGTCTTGACCGTATCACAGGAATCATGAAACCAGAAGATTATGAAGAAATTCTAGAGCGAAATGTCTTGCGGAGTGTAAGAAAGCTTGGTTTGAGGCAAAGATCCTGGCTCTTCCAGCAAGATAATGACCCAAAGCACAGCTCCAAAACCACGCACGCGTGGATGAAAGGGAAAAAATTGGCTTTTTTAAAATGGCCAGCAATGAGTCCTATGGAGCCCCTAAAGGAACATGGAGGAGGGAAAAAAAGAACTTTTGCGAGATCCCGCAAAAGTTTATTTTTTGCAAGATNACTTAGAATTTCTTAAACTTTATGTTTTAACTAAAGTCTTGTGGGGAAGAAACCTGCTCCACATTCTTCCATTCCTTCCATTTTACTACCGTAAAGGATTTAATGAAAGTGTGTTCATTTGAAACGTGAAAAAAAAGAGGCTGCAAAGAGTGGCAAAGCAGAGGTAAATTTCTCCAATGTGAGATCAATAAAGTTCAATTATTATTATTAATTACAAAAAAAAAAATCCTGGTGGTTATGTCAGCCTGTGCTTAGAGCACATATCATATCCCACCTCAACTATTTAGTCATGCTGTCTCACAATAAAGTAACGTTGGGAAGCCTAGACTCTCAGCATGTTAGAGAAAGCTGCCTTCTTTCAATCTATTGATCCAGTGGAGCATAATAAACAAAGCCAAAACCCAGACGATTAGTTTATTCATAAATATACCATCTTGGTCAAAGGTTGAATACTCATTGACTGTAAGAAAGGGATTCCCTGTGCTGACATATGGGAGAGAGCACACCTTTCTGAGAGTGATTTATGAACAGCTGCAGGCCCAGATGTGGATCTGTCGACGCTGGCATCATGAAGGGAGGCAGACGGCTCAAAATCCATCCATTATCTGATGCGATTGTCCCAATTGGGGTCGCAAGGGATGCTGGTGGCTATCTCCAGCTGTCAATGGGCAAGAGGCGGGGTACACCCTGGACAAGTCGCCAGTCCATCGCAGGGCAACACAGAGACAAACAGGACAAACAACCATTCACACACACACACACCTAAGGAGAATCTAGAGAAGCCAATTAACCTAACAGGCATGTTTTTGGACTGTGGGAGGAAGCTGGAGTACCCGGAGAGAACCCACACATGCTCAGGGAGAACATGCAGAAAGACCCCAGGAATCAAACCCAGAACCTTCTTGCTGCAAGGCAGCAGTGCTACCCACTGTTCCACTGAGCAGCCCCTGTTACCTTTTTACATACAGTTATCAATCAATTAATCAAAAAATAATCTACAGATTAATCAATTAGCAAAATAATCATTAGTCGCAGCCTTATTTATTTTAATGCTTTGCTGCATATACTGAATGTGGAAGATGCCGTCTTTGATCATTAAAACATTATATATATATTTTATCTCTGTCTTTAACTGGTGCTGTGAATAAAGAACAAAGTAACAGATAAACAATCAGCCCCTTTTACTTGCATCTCTGCAGATGTTTTGAGGTCTTTAAAGTAATCCACAAACTGGTGGACTCACAGGAGGACATCTTGATGGTGAGAATTTACCTTCTATTTTATGACATTCACTGGATTTCAACTCACAGATTTTTATTTCTAATCAAGGTGGCGACAGATGTTATCAAAGAGTTTGCAGCTGATAATGTCAAATATCTTGAGCTCAGAAGCACTCCGAGGGCAGAGAAGGACACAGGTACGGATTTAAAAATGGATCCAGAGGGTTTGACTCGATGCTTCGTTGTCTTGGATCCAACTTCTGTTAACAGTTGGGTTTTATTTTTTATCCTAGGATTAACGAAAAAGAATTACGTGGAAGCCGTCATTAAGGCCATTCAGCAGTGTAAAGACGAGGGAGTGGACATAGACGTCAGGTTAATGATCATGGCTTTTATTCTATGTTTACCACCAGCTGTGCTTTGATAATAAAAATAAATGTAACTGAAAGGTTTTTGGTGGCCATCGACCGGAGAAATGGGACTGAAGTCGCCATGGAGACGGTGAAGCTGGCCGAGGAGTTCATGTTGTCGTCTGGAGGCTTGGTGGTGGGAATCGACCTCAGCGGAGATCCGACGGTTAGGGACACTTTTAGGGAAATTTCCATTTCAGTGAAAACATTAAGTTGTTTTGGATCAATTTAAATTTAAACCCGCCCTTTTGGCTAAAATAGGTTTAGTTTTTTAAAGCACATTAGGTTGGATTTTGAAAAAAAGGTTCCGAAATAACAGCCTCCAGTTTTGCTAATCCAGTTATAATCATAATGCTCTCATTTTGGAGTCACATGCTGGAAAAAGTTTTTTGGGATTTGTTTTTGTCCCCTTTCAGCGTTTTTAGCAGAATTACGGTTCAAAATGATCAGACATAACATTATGACCATCATCTATCAGCACCATGCTCCCTTTAAGCATCAGTAAGCCTTTGATGCTCACAACAAGTGTCAGAAATGCACTAAATCAGCGCCTGGCTACCTGATAGGTAAGTCACCCGTCCTGCAAACAGGAAGTCTGGGTTCGTAT
>NW_015151098.1:492473-493853 GCF_000732505.1 Cyprinodon variegatus
TTTAAAATCATATTTAAAATGAAAAAGCATTTCCAGATATGCTTTTTTTTATTTTCGCAAAAGTTTATTTATCATATTTAAAATCATATTTAAAATGAAAAAGCATTTCCAGATATGCTTTTTTTTATTTTCGCAAAAGTTTATTTTTTCCCCTCCATGTCCCTTTAGGGGCTCCGTAGAGTCCTGATCTCAATCCAATTGAAAATCTTTGGGTAGAGCTGAAATCTGCCATTGGAGAAAGGAACCCTGCTAATGTTCAAGAGCTCGAGCAGATTGCAAAAGAAGAGCGGGAGAAAATGCCACCTGAGAAGTGCAAGAAGCTTATAGATGAATATAAGAAACGTTTGGAGGCTGTCATTTCTGCCAACCAAATATTAGGGAGGGGTGTCAATATTGGTGCACATGCTGGTTTTCTGTTTCGTCTTTTGGAATTAAAATATTTGTGTTGAAATGGTACCCGTCTTTCTTAAATTATTTTGGACCTTAAATTGAAAGATCATGCTGATATAACTTTTGAACATTTCCATTTATTTCTGATGAGTGAAGTTCACTCAGCTATGCCTAAGATGAAGGGGCGCCAATAATGGTGAGCAGGACTGTAGCTCTCAAAGACCGGACTTAAGCACCACTGCATTACAGTTTTAATATTTACTGTATTTGGTAATGAAATTATTCATATTTAACATCAGTGTTGAAAAACGCATTGAAGATTATCCCAGGTCAGCAATGTAATCTTAAGGTAGATGATTATGACGGATTTTAAAGGATTTCTATTACATCAGGCTGACGTATCTTTCATTCAAAGGTGGGCCGAGGCAGGGATCTTCTTCCAGCTTTGGAAAAAGCCAGAAACTCTGGACTGAAGTTGTCTCTGCACATGTCTGAAGTAGGTCTTCTCCTTAGATTTAGCTTTATTTAAACTCGATGTGAAACTCTCCTGTTATTGCAATAAATCTGGTTGCAGGTTCCCTCCCAGCGGGAAGAATCTGAGTTGCTGCTGAATCTTCCCCCCGACCGGATCGGCCACGGAACATTCCTGCATCCTGAAATGGGCGGTTCTCAGTCGCTGGTGGACCGAGTGGTGGATCGTAACATCCCTCTGGGTAAACCACCAAGATCCAGAGTGCAGAGAGCAGCTTTCGGCTCATTAATCCGATTTCCTTCTTTGCTTGTAGAGATTTGCTTGACATCGAACGTGAAAGGACAAACCGTGTCCAGTTACTCCCAACACCACTTCAAATACTGGTACCAGCTGGGACATCCCTGTGCTGTTTGTGTAAGTTTTACCTCCGGTGGATCTGAATCCAGTTAAACTATTTCATTTCAGTATATATTACTAATCTTTTACTCTTGGTTGACCTTGGTGAATAAAAATGTATT
>NW_015151099.1:0-5703 GCF_000732505.1 Cyprinodon variegatus
ATATCAGATGGAGCTTGGCCATTTAAGGCTTTAACAGGAAGCCGATGAAGAGAAGTGCTAAATCTGGAAATTAAGCACTTTTGGCTCAACTCTATTATTCTGCTCCATTAACACATTTATATTATTGTGGATTTGTATAATAAGTTATATTACATGATTTATAGATTTCCTTGACTTGATTATGCAATATGATCGTAGTTAAAGATAATCTACTGATGCTATGAAACAGCCAGTCAGTGTCAAAGAGATGAATTTATCTTTATTTTAAAAGTCTTTAGTCCCCTGGAAATGAGAACATCATGGTTGTTCGATGCTGTAGACTCACTTCAACCCCATACTTTTTTTTATTACAAACAAAGAATAAACAAGAACAGTATCTAACATTAATAATTACACTCAGATAAAACATCAAAGGACTTTGCAGAATATATAATAATTATTTTACAATGTCAAAATCAAATCTGTACTCGAGGGTTGCAGTTCTTTAAGGGCAGTTATTATTTGAATGGCTTTAGCATTAAAGCTCAATTTTAAGGATTCTATGTAGATATTAATAGAAGATAATAAAATCTGGAAATGTGTTTTTTGTTGTAATATTTGAAAGTGTGAAATGAATGGTGTGAATATGATATTTACCATAAATAATTTAAAAAAAAGTTAACAACATATAAAAATTCTGTTTCGACAAGTTCACATTTCTCCATCCCAAATAAAGCATCCTTATCCGTTAGCGTAACATTGAGATTTTTTTGATGAAAAAAATTTGACATATCTCTCCAGAGAAGGTTGGTAACTATACCAAGAGAGAGAGATGTCAATTATAACTATATAATCCCCAAAGGAGATGAATAAGCTTTTCTTCATTATTTTTGCAAAAAGTACACGTCGGGTCCAAATCCCCATTTATATGTTTTTATCAAAATTACCTTAACAGTATAAATGTTATGAGTAACTTTATAAGAAACTTATCTTACTTCATTGTTTATGGATTTTCTAAGGAGCAACCAAGTCCACATCCAGTTTATATTTTCAAAAACGCTGGATCAATAAAATATACAAGCTGATGAAAAAAATAAAATAAAATATTTCTTAACCTTTTGTTCGTGTTTTTTTTTACTTATAAAAAGACAATCATAATCAAAATAAATGGAGTTTAGATCAAAACTTCATTGAATTTAACGTGTGGGTAAAGATAATAAAAGCTTTAATGACTCAATGAGGATTGCTTCAAAGACAAAAGCATTTTCTTTAGGGGTAACAGGAAATTGGAAAATTAACATAAAGTCAGAATAAGACAATTAATGACCGTTTAGATTAATGAATTGGCTAACAAATATTCCTCCATAAGCCATTCAACCAACGGGCAATCAGCATCCATCAGTCCAACACATTTGTTAAATACTCCCTACCAGTAGGTGGCGGTAATGCACTTTCCAATTGTTTGCCAACCGCCGCAAAAAAAAAAAATAAAGAAACGAAAGGACCGAACAGCAGAGGGCAGCAGAGAGCAGCGGCTCACTGACCTCCACCTGCTGGAAGCAAAGAGAAGAAGAGCAGCGCCCCGTCCCTCTGATCATGGTTCGTTTTTCTCTCTAACTGCTGATTTTCTCTCTTAAACATCCATCTGTCTCCAGCTGCGATGATTCTTCATTATTATTTCTCTTTGTTTTTAGCTGGAGTCGCTTAAAATCTCAGACTTTGTTTCCCGGAGTGACGGAATTTGACGGAACACCGGCAGCTTATGGGAGTTTTCTACTGGAAACCAGTTCCTGCAGCTCACTGGTAGGGCAGCTTTCACTGGAAGCTAACTGATGCTGGCTCTGTTGGGAGTTATTATGAGGAAATGTGTCACATTCTAACTGCTTTATCTCTACATCTCTATTTATTTATTGTGCTTCTGGGAAGCAGGTGATGCTGGAGGTCCGGGTGGAGCTGCTCTGTGATGTTTACCTTCAGGGCAGGTCTCTGCTGTCTGCCTCCAACATGGCAGGAAGTTCACCTCCTCCTCCTCTGAGGAGATCTGTGGCTTTATAGATGTAGAACATACAGACTAGACCTGCTTTGTGGTGGAATCCCAGGGCGCTCCTGCTGGCGGGGCGTTTGGCACAGGGCTCCACAGAGAACTGCTTTGATTGGCTCTGCTAGCTGCTAGCATCGCTGCCCAGCTAGCCTGTCGCTAACTGAGATGTGGTGTCCTCCCTGCAGCCCACCATGCTCCGGCTGGGCCTCCCCCTCCTCTGGCTCCTGCTGCTCCTCTCCAGCGCCTCCCTCCCAGGATTCGCCCAGGTTTCCTTGGATCCTAAAGTCCAGCTGAACTCCACAGAAACCAATTGCTCCACTGGATGCCAGGACTCAGGTACGCCAGGAGATCAGCTGTTATTAGCGCTGAGCACCGCTGCTCCATCCCAGTAAATGTTAAACCATCTCTTCTGTTTCCAAGGTAACGGTACTGTGAGTCAGAACAAAACGGCTGAAGGCTCTTCATCAGACGCGGTAAACGCCACCCAACGGCTGCCTCTGAATGGGACAAACCAAACAGAAGGACCTGTAACGACCGAAGGACCTGTTAGCAGCCGGCCTCCAGGAACAGAAGCTCCTCCCACTTCTGCTGCAGCCACGCCCTCTCAGCCTGCAGACGGTGGCTCCACCACCAGCGCTGCTACAGCTGTCTGGACCTCTACACCTTTGGAAGATAACAGAACTTCTTCAGCAGCGATTCTGTCCTCCAAACCTCCAGCTACAACCACTCAGGCTCCGCCCACTGAAACACCGTCAGCTCCGCCTCCTTCCACGCCATCAGACGCCATCAGAAACCCCCCAACCACCACTGTTTTGCCCTCCCGCAGTCAGAGTCCGTCTGTGGCGCCGGCGCTCAGCACCAGAAAGTCCACGCCTTCCCCGTCATCTTCCAGCGCCGCCGCCTCAGCCAGGCCTCCCAGCAGAACCTCGGCTCCTCCCAGTCGGGTTTCTGTGGTGGAGGAAGCCGGGGCGGTTCTGACCCGGCAGTTGGTGGACACGGCCTCCTTAATCGCCGTCCTGCTCTTCGGCCTGCTCTTCTTCCTCGTCACGGTGGCGGTGTTCGCCACGCAGGCGTACGAGAGCTACAGGAGGAAGGACTACACGCAGGTGGACTACCTGATCAACGGCATGTACAGCGACTCCAGCGTGTGATCCAGGAAGACGGCGAGGCTCGGTTCCGGCTCTGAAGGGTCACAGCAGTGGTTCTGAAGTCGGAACCAGATCAGACGGCGTCGCCCGACACCTTCCTGTCAGCCGTGACCCGTTCAAATGAGTTTTTTCCTTTGTAGCTTTTTGTTTCTGACTGTTAATCAGAACCAGGAGTTCTGGTGCTGCTCGGCCTTCAGCTCTGGATTCTGCTCCGTCTGCAGCGGGGCGGTCCCAGCACGCCCAGCGGGGCGGCTCTCAGTTAGTTGTTTTTTTTTTTCTTTTTCGGGATTAAACTTAAAAAAAGAAGACTAAATGATGAAAGTTTAATTATTCAAACTTTTCCACTGAATTTAAAACCTCTAATTTTCGATATTTTCTTTTCCAAACTGAGACCAGCCTGCAGTGATACTGGTTTCTTACTGGTTCCAGTCCCTTTGTCCTGAATGGGGTTTTGTCGAGCGGTTAGAAGCAGTTAATATCCTCCCTTCAGTAGAAGCGTCCGTTTTAGACGCTGACGGATTTCCTTCCACAGTTCGTGGTCCAAACCCAGAACTCAGGCCGGTTCAGAGGAAGTCTTATGAGTATTATTATTATTTTTGGATCCTTTTACTTTCATGTTTCTCTTAATGAAGCCAGATAAGGAGCGCCGCTCATTCCTCCTCTATCTATTTTTCATGGTAGGAAAGTTTTGCTGCGATAACACGTTTTATTTTTCTCTTTGGACCTGGTCCAACTAAAGCGTGATTATAACCTCGATGACTGATGATGGGAGGAATCCGTCAACCAGTTAACAGCAGGCGATCGCAGCAGAGATCAGTTTAACAGAAGATGCCACCGTTTCCCTCCTGACTGAGATGAAGGTTGGGTTTCATTGGAACGTCTTTGGATAGTTGAAGGCGTCTCAGCTTTGTTGATGTCGGGGGAAACGATGGCGCTGCAGATGGTTTCTTGGTTTTCTGATCCTCATCTGCTTTCTGGTCCTTCCTAGAGAGCTCCACAGCTCCTCGCTCTGGGTTCTGCTTTAGAGAGCTGTTTTCCTTCAGGAACCTGCGTCAGGGAGCAGAACCAACCAAAAACCAGCATGTCTTCTAACTAAACTCTCTGCTTCCAGACGCAGACGGTCCTGACCCAGAGTTCCCTTTGCCGACCAGGAAGAATGTAGCTGTTTTGGCTAAATAAGCGTGAAATGAGTGGAACATATTTGTCAGTTTGTATTGTATGACTCTGAGGCCCAGAATGAGTCCCGGGTGGAAGCAGGGGTTCTGTTATGGGGACGTCTGGGTCCTGAAGAGACCAAAAGACTCTGGAGTTTGTCTTAAACCAGTTGAACTCTGGTTCCGCGTCTTCCAGCAGCTTAATCGTCCGTTAAAAGCAAAGGTCCAAACCTCGTTTCATGGCATTCCTTCGTGCTCCGTTGGTCCAGATGAAGCCTTCCTTCAAGGTTCTTACTCATTTCACAGCAGTTTAGTTTTATTGAACAGAAGCTTCTGAATGTATTGAACCTGTTTTCCTCCTAAATTACCTGTTTCTGAATGAAGAGCCAAACTTTTCCTCAGTAGGAACCCAGAATCCAACTTTCTCCTGCCAATTGATTGTTTTGTTTTGGTATTTTTAAACCATGATGTTTGCTTCTTTGTATTAATCTGTCGGTTCATGGTCGGGTACGTTTAGCTCAGTCACTTAAAGCACATTGTTATTCTATAAAGCCAAGGAAAATGAAAGCCATATGAGTTAGCGACCAATGGAGGAGGATGGGAAGCGGAGAGCGTTCCTCCACCATAAGCGGCTGTGCCAGCCTGCAAAGCGATGTCGGTGTTCTTGTCATGTCAGTGGGACGGTCAGGAAGTGATGTTCTTGTGTCTGATGTTTAAAAATCTGTCGTCTCCGACGATGCGATCGGTTCTGTGTTTGCAGGAAGTCGTCATGGATTGAGCAATGACGTCACCTGTTATGTGCCAACTGAATATTGTACTAATGCACTTTCCAAATATATTTTTACTTTCAAGAAAAAGAATAATAAAGAGTTGAACTGATCTTTGTTGGTCATTTTTCCAGAGGAGTTTGGGTTTAGGTGGATGTTGTGGAAGCATGTTTTTCCTCGGCCCATTTAGAAGAGAAAATATTTTGAGTGTGCCTTTCCTCTGCATAAATAGGGGTGATTGTTATATGTTAAGAGTTTAGAGTGGGGATGATGACAGAAAGTAGTTGCCTTCCTACTCTAGACAAGGGTGAAGGCGGGTCATAAGCGATAAGAATGAGTTCAGGCAGCCTCCTTCATGCCGTGAACCTATTCTGATGTTTATCTGGCTAAAGTTGATGTCCTTGATGAACTAAAGTGTTTTTTTCTTGACAATTACCAAATGTGTGAGAGAGTTCTTTATGCAGGTGGTGGGTTGGTTCCCCTGGGGGGAGTGTGTGTGTTGGGAAATGCTGTATAAGTGTATGTAATGAGCTTTTCAATTCAGTTTATTTATATAGCGCCAAATTCACAACACATGTCATCTCAAGGCACTTTACAGTTCAACCAGATCATAC
>NW_015151099.1:6208-8992 GCF_000732505.1 Cyprinodon variegatus
GAAAAACTCCCTTTGAACAGGAAGAAACCTCCAGCAGAACCAGGCTCAGTGTGAGCGGCCATCTGCTGAGGCCGACTGGGGTTCAAGGAGACAGAGATGTTTTAAAGAATCCTACTCTGTGAAATCATCTCCAGAGATTCTGGAGGAGTTACTGGAACCAAGCCGGCCTTCTTTATCAGCTGGTTGAGCCTGAACCATGAAATAATTGTCAGAAAATTAAATAAAAAATTCTAAACTATCATAGATTTCTTACGTGTGAATCGGATGGTTTTGAAAACATGTTGAACTGGTGACCTAAAATTCTCAAAAACACTTATTAGAGAGGATCCCTTTGGTGGTGCAGATGATGGAGGCAGATATCAGACTCTCCTCAGCTGACTGATAGAAGATCTGCAGCATCTGAAGGACCTAAGCATCCTCTAGAAGTCCAGTCTGCTCTGTCCCTTCTCTCAGACGGCTTCCCAGTTTGTCCCTGTTCCTGTTTCTCCGGAAATCTCCAATCATCTCCTTGTTTTGTTGACCTTCAGGATCAGATGATTGTTTCCACACCATGCCACAAAGCGCTTCACCAGCTCTCTGTCCTCAGCTTCTACTCCATCTTCAGTACTTCTGCAGATGACAGGACTCTGTCTGGTCCTGGAAGTCAGAGGTGAACAGAGGAAAAAGGAACGGAGAGAGTGTTCCGTCAGACCAGCATACACATAGTCAATCCCCCTTTATCTATTTAGTTTATCCCTTTAGTTTTATACGAAAAAGAAACCAGAAACTACCTTGACGGGTGTGTATCCCTTTATTCATGTACAAAAAAACNCTATTTAGTTTATCCCTTTAGTTTTATACGAAAAAGAAACCAGAAACTACCTTGACGGGTGTGTATCCCTTTATTCATGTACAAAAAAACTAATTTCTTACTTTTGTTATTTTTTGAAGCATATGGCGATCTGACCTTAAATTGTTTTTCTTTTGTACATGACTGTCAGGATTCCTGTCTGTGTGTGTGTTTTTCTGTGTTTATCTCCCTTCCTCCACCAGGAGGCGCCTGGTTTTGGTCCGCCTTCCTACACACCTGCAGAGGGTTACCTCATTAACGGAGTGTTCTTAAGCTGCTGACTGCCACTACCTCGACGCCAGAGAGTTTGCCAGTTTTGGATACTCTAGCCAGGCTGAGTTTTTGCTGAGTCAAACTGAGTTCTTGTTAACCTGAGTCTTAATCTTTTTTTTTTTTGTCTTTGCCTCTCGGCAGGAAGTCATCCTGCAAACTGGATGTTTCGGACCTTCTCTCCCTAGAAGGATCATCTGAGCTTCAAACTGAGTTGAGGATTCAAACTGGAGGTTTGAATCCACTTTCCCTCAAGAGAACATTTTGAGCTTTACACTGAGTAAGGGATTCATCTCCACATCGACCCGTTCAGGTACCGCAGGAAATCTGAGTGGCAGTCAGCTTCTCAGTTCGCCTACAAACAAACGCTTTCTGGGTAAACCCTGTCCACCTTTCAATAAATCAGACAAACACTGGAACTACCGCAAACAGACTGGAGTCAAAGAGTCAACAACTTCTCTGGAAACGCGAGTCAGCAATCTATTTCCCCTTTTCAGGTTCGACAATCAAATTTCCCACCGAGCCTGAACTTACCGCAGTGTCTTCCCCTCACCTTTCAGTTCCGGTTGAGCAGTGTTCAGAGCAACACTGGAATTCTTCACAATCTTATGAATAAACCTGTTAAACTTTTACCTGGTCTTTCTGTATTGGTTACTGCTTTTGGGTCAGATCTTAGTTAAAGTCATGACAATGACTAAAGGGATACAAGCCCGTCGAGGTAGTTTAAAGTCTATGGTGTTCAATGTGTTTTTCATACAAAACTAAAGAGATAAACACAAATCTGATGTCTTGTGCATGCGTATTCACTCTGACGGGGTATGCTGGTCTGACAGAACAGCGTCTCCTGTGCTGCNGATTGCTTGATCAGACACCTGAGCCTTCAGTCTAACAAACTGTGGTCTGTTTTCGTTCCCACTTTCCAGGAACCTGATGGAATATCCTGAATCTCCAGAGTCTCATTTTAACACGTTGCTCTGCAGCTCCTCGATGACCAAGCCTTTACCCCATTCAGTGACGGTGCTTTAGCCTGTGACCCTGAAAGGTCTGGATCATGAAAACCTCATAAACATCATGAAAACTGACTAAGCAGGAAATAAAATCCTGCTTAGTGAACCTTTGAACTCTCCCTTCAAAGACTTTGTTAGTTAATGATTTGTGATAATCCGATTTATCTGATTATGTTCTGGGCCATATCTTCCCATATCCTGCTTTTTGTAAGCTTTCAAAGTCAACCACAGAAATATTTATGTGATGAAACATTATCCCTGGCACCACAGAGTTATGAACTGTTTTCTTTCAAACCTGGAAAACAGACAGGTGCTTCTCCAGGTGGGAGCCGCCCATGTCATGCAGCACGCTATCACACCACTCCTGGTGATCGGGCTGCTCTTTAGGGCAAAGTCTGAAATCTCTCACAGCCAGAAGCTGGGCGTGTTGTTTGGATTCATCATAATTATATCATCTAAACCTTCAGCCTGTTAAATCCACTTCCAACCAAGTTCTTTATAGAATTATTCCCTCTGATTTCCACCTCTATTTTAGTTCTAACTAGAAAAACACACAATACAATGTTATTCTTATATATTTTTCTAAGGTCCACATTTGAGGGACAATTTTTTATATAATCTTTTTGATGCTGTAAACACCAGAATTTCCCCATCATGGGACAATAAAGGGATTTTCTT
>NW_015151099.1:10646-11622 GCF_000732505.1 Cyprinodon variegatus
CCCATTACATAGATTACTGGCATGTCTGAAGACATAAAAACCTGGATGACTCCAGAATGCAGACAAAACAGACGTTAGTCTTTGGATCAGAATCTTTGAAAAAGAAGCTGATTAGCCAGTCACTTCGTTTGGATGGGATTAAATCGGTGTAAAGTCCAGTCCAGTAGAGGATGATGCAGTCGGGTCAGAGGGCTCCATCCCTTTAATCCAGACATTTTCCTGTATGCAGATGATGAAGCCTCTACAGGAATGAATCTAGCGCTAGCAGCTCTCACTGAGTCTGGTTCTGGTTCTGTTGGAGGTTTCTTCCTGTTAAAAATTATTTTTTTCTATCCTTTTACTTCATTTTGACTGAAAGGCTCGTTTAGATGATTGTTGTTGTTAATTTGCTCTATATAAATAAACAGATTTGAATATAACTTGGATTATTAACATTGTGTATATCACTTTAAGGGTTTGTCTCTAGGAAACTGTGGCATTGCAGTAAAAGACTTTCAAACAGAAGGGAAGTATTTCAGTTCCGCTTTGGGTTCTCGTTTCATTCAGAGAGAAAAACCAAACAGAAAACGTCAGAACAGATCAGGAATCTCCGTTGGCATTATTGTTTGTGTTATTTTTACCCCTCTGCATCGCTCAGTCAGAGCGTGATCTGTTCATCCTGTTACTTTGATTATATCACCGTGTGATCATAAAGACTTCCCTCAAACCGTGTCAGATACCAGATAAGCTGCTAATATTGCCTAAGAGTGAAGACTGAACTCTTTACCTGAGCGTGTGATTGTGACAACGCCTGCCGTGACTATGGCATGGGTAAAGCCTGGAGAAGCGGAGTGGTGGCCTAGTGGTTAGGGCATAGTGCACGGAAACCTGAGGTTCTGAGTTTGAGCCCCACTCCCAGACTTCCACTCTGGGTTCCTGAGCAGGGGCGGATTTAGGAAATCTGGGGCCCTAGGCAAAGACAGGCAGGGGGCCCTCT
>NW_015151099.1:15632-17279 GCF_000732505.1 Cyprinodon variegatus
ACAAAATACACAAAAAACCTACACAATACAGTAACTTACTTGAGTAAATGTATTTCGTTACTTTCCACCTCTGCAGGTCACTCACTGTTTTTCTCCAGTTTTCTTGAGTTTTTTGGATGACAGCTGAAGCTCTCTGATGTGTTGAACTCTTTCAGCGCTTACCAGCCAGACTCACATGTTGTTGAAGTGGCCCTGAATCACAGTTAAAGAAGCATTTATACATCTCCAGTCTGCCACATTATCACATCACATCGCATCTAAGGAAAACCAGCTTATTGCATCGACTCATTGACTCTTCAGCAATCCCTCACACTAAGCATGCTTGTAGCGACAGTGAAGAGGAAAAAATCCCTTTGAACAGGAAGAAACCTCCAGCAGAACCAACAGAACTGTACTAGTCTTTGCTCTTAGATCAAGTCTTTGCAGCGTGCAGAATAAAGATGATAACTGTACTGTATATCCTGACAGAGGAACTGCCCCAGTTAGATAAACTACTTGTGAAAACATTACTTCTGACACACAACAAGCAGGCATTATTAGGGATCAACAGACTCACACATCATCAAGAAGGATAATCCTAACATAAAATAACTGCACAGCAAACTAAATCTTGGTCTGTTCATCTAGCAGTCTGACTGTCGTAGGAATGTCCAAGTAACGTCAAACCCCATCAGTGAGATCTGACCTTTGACTAGGCCCCTCCAGCAGTTTCCTTTTCTTAGATCTTACCCAGCAGTTGGTGGGAGTACTGGTCTGCTTCGGGTCATCATCGTGCTCCAGGGTCCTGTTCTGATTCAGTGGAGGACTATGGACTCTATGATGATGCTCCAGGGAAGCGTTCCCGGACCATGACACTCCCATCTCCGTGCTTCCCTGCTGGGATCCGACCGTGTCCTGGAAACCTGGATTATTGTTTGGGAGTGGAGGCCAAGTGGTTAGGGCATAGAGCTTGGAATCCTGAGTTTGTGAGTTCAAGCCCCACTCCCACAGACTGGGTTTCTGAGCAAGACTCTTAACCCCTCACTGCTCCTGAGTGAGGGGTTATCCTGAGTAAGTGAATTTCTCCAATGTGAGGTCAATAAAGTTTAATTATTATTATATGAGGTTCATGCAAAACATGTCTGTTGTTGTGGTATCAAACTAATTGCATCTTGTTCCAGAGGTCTCTAAGGAGGTTTATAAGGAAACTTGCTTGTTTCACGAATTTCTCTTGAATTCGTGGGGAACCTCCAGTAGATCTAACCAGCCAGCATCTATTGCTTAAACATTTGTCTTTCCATCAAATAGTTTAGTAAAACAAATGATTACAGTAGGTTAAACGATGAGAGGTTTGTGACATTCCTACAGTATAATCTAACATAATCCACTCTAAACATGTTTTTCACCCTCTGAGAGACGCAGCTATAAGGAAGCTCTTTTCCTCAGAGTTTATCTTATTGTCTTATTAATCTCGGTCTCTTCTATCTGCTTCTTTTCCAGCATCTACCCGGAACCAGCTGCTAAGCGGGAGGCGTGAAGAACTTTTTTGGGGTCTAGCTTTGTTACTCGGTCCCTCCTTTCCATACAGCTCATCCAGTTCTGTGAGAAACACTTAAAGGAAAAGTCAGCAAGGAATAATCAATGGATCATTATTTATACCTAAAACTA
>NW_015151099.1:17592-19201 GCF_000732505.1 Cyprinodon variegatus
TAGTTTTAGGTATAAATAATGATCCATTGATTATTCCTTGCTGACTTTTCCTTTAAATGTTTAAATGATCCTCAAACTAATATCAATTCTGGTCAAAGTTAACCTCTGCAAATACAAACAACCACTTTCAATTTAAAAGCTCTACAGACCATCCTGGCCCTGTTTGCACATAAATAAAAACACGTCATAAATCCCAAATAACCTGAAATGCTCTGATCTGAAGAAATGTAGGAACAGATGAGAACAAAGCCTTGCTACATTACTGCTCTGACAGTTTGGGATTTCAAGTTGAGAAACACTTCAGTTCAAATGAGTTTATTTCTATAGCTCTGATTCATAACATCTCATCTCAGGTCACTTTCAGGAGACAAATCAGCCACATCATCCAGTCAGATTAAAGATTCTATCAAAGGAAAACCAGTTGATTGTATCAATGATTTTAGAAGATTTACTCCTCCTGGATGAGCAGCTAGAGACAGCAGACATAGAAATGCATCGACAAATTGACTCTTCAGCAATCCCTCACACTAATCATGCTTGTAGCGACAGTGGAGAGGAAAAAGTCCCTTTGAACAGGAAGAAACCTCCAGCAGAACCAGGCTCAGGGTGAGCGGCCATCTGCTGAGGCCGACTGGGGTTCAAGGAGACAGGAGCAGACATAGAAACGGAACATAGAAGAACTAATCTAGAATTGCTTTCTATGTTAAGCCGGGCATACACTGTACAATTTTTTGCCCTTTGCCCTTTTTCATGCCGACTTTCAGCCTGATGGTGCGTGGTGTACGGGGGGTAACGAGGGGCGATCAGCCTCTAACGACCACCTCCCCATCAGGAATCGTAAGGTCAGGAGAAAATCAAACATGTTTGAAATTCAGTTGGCCGTCGTAAGGTGGTCGTGGGCGGATAGATCAGTGTGCAAAGAAGGATTCTTCTTCTTCTTCTTCCTCTCAGAAGAAAACACAGAACAGAAGCATGGCGGGGTGCAATGATTGAAATGGAGTTCTTTCTGTAAACTGACAGAACGTAGTAGCCACGTTTGCTCAGCCATGTCTTTGTCCAAATACATTGTCGTCTTTTCTTTTTAGAGCTTTCAGCACAAAATTGGACAAATTGCCAAGGCAGCACGTTTCACTCTAGTGAGCTTCATATTTCTCTGCTACTGGTTTGGCATCTGGATAGACGAGTCCGAGTAGCGCCATCTCACTGCGGAGCTGAGTCCCACCTGGTTTTTAGACGTACAGTGTGAGCAGGTAGATCGCATTAGAGCGTCGGGTCGAACAAACATCGTGAGCTTTGAACTAGAGCCATGTTATACTCTAACATTATACTCTATTACGTAGATATGCCCCACCACCGCAGACTCTCTGCTGCGCTTCTGATTGGTCAATTCTACATCCGCTCTACACTATGCATATTTCCTATTTGGCACCCAATGACAGAAACTCTGGCTGTAGTGCCGTCCACAATGCCTGGCCAACCCAGTCTCATGGGAAAATGTACCTCCACTACGTTGGTCCACACTGCAAAACGTAGTGGAGGTACATTAATGGCCATTTTTTTGTGGTACTGTTACATTTCTTCTGCCTATACGCTTTCTATTGTTTTACGT
>NW_015151099.1:19834-24531 GCF_000732505.1 Cyprinodon variegatus
TATTTCAGACACGTTTACATGTTTTCCATCATTACTGGCTTTTTGAGGTTATGCTACAGTATTTTGGTCAGATTTAAGTTCAGACTTTAACTAGGCCGCCTTATTTCTCAGGCTTCTAATGTGACCATAAATGAGATGAAAACTGGCTCACAGCTCCTTTGATTAACTGCTTCTTTCCCAGACAAAGATACCTGTGGCGCTAGTTTACCATTAGCTTTTCTAAAGCCAGGCATGCACTGTACGTTTTTTTTTTTTTAATTGTTGCATGCAGCTATAGCTCCAGAAACAGCAGGGTTTTGTCGTACAGTGTGAAGGGCGGGTTATCCTCCTGCAGCAGTGTGTCGCAGATATTTTTGATTTATGTCCAATACTGAAGCGTGGTCTGCGCTATGTTATTCCACGCCACAACGCCAGAGGGCCAATCAGGAACTAGCTGTGGGTGTCCGTGTGTCGGTTTGATGAGCTTGTTCGCCATCTACAACCCCTCATCCAACGCCGGACGACACAGTTCACCTGTGAGTGTTCCCCAAAGACTGGCCATGATGCTGCGTGTTTTGGCTTCGGGTGCAAACCAACAGACCGTCGCACAGAGCTACAAACTAGCTTCCTGCACAGTATCTGCAATAGAGTCCGAAGTGTGCCAGGCCAGTTGGGTAGAACCGCCTCTTCCCATGAAAAACTGATATTTTCAGTCATTCCAACGTCTGTAGCTGCCGAGCAGGAACAGAGCTATCTGGTTTTCTCAGTCAGACTGGTCTGGGTTCATTCTTCTAGGTTATTTCTAGTACTTCTTTATCTTTGTTTGAAAGCACTGAAATCAGCTACAGGACGAACTTTGAAGAAAAAACCCGAACATAAAAACCGATACCCCACCTCAGTGGAATCTAAAACCTGGACCTAAAACCGAGCTCTTCTCAGAAACGGTTCTTTCTGTGCTTTCAGACATCTGGAAGTCCCACCTGTTCCTTGTTATTCCCAGATAAAGGTATTTCTCCCACACAGCTATATTACTCCTGAGCCTTGGACTTGGACGGACTGATTGGAACGCAGACCAACGCAGAGAGCGGGCTGATATTTGGAGAGATCAAAGCAGGGCCAGTGGCTGTGGGGACTCCTGAAAGAAAACATGTTTCCCAGCAGCGTTCCAGAAACATGCTGAGGTGGGGGGGTAGAAGTACACTTCAGGTCAGCTGCAAGGCTCCCTGCTTAATGTGGAACATGCTTTAACAGCACCTTTCATTTGCTTTACTGAGAGCACAGCCTCACCTTTAGGTAATTATTTCCATTAAAAATATGACCAACGTGGAATCACATAAATAAGGCTTGAAGTGTGAAATGTTTTGTTCTGAAATGAGTTTTTTTAAGCTAAACCAGGCAACAATGAGCTGTGCTTCAAAGCTCTGAAAGAACATTCGTATTTTGCGCCGTGAAAATAAGTGACATGGTAAATATCTCCAGATGAAGAAAATAAGGCTCCTAACTGGCAGTGAGATGAAAACAATAGTACCTGCTCTGTGTTGCTGTGGAGAGGAGCAGCTGTCTGGCTGCTGAACAGAGAGGGAATCAGGGGAACATGTGCTCTGAGTTTATGGGCCCTTTAAAGTGGAGGCCAGTTGGAACACAGAAGAAATTACAACACTGGCTTAGATGGAGGTGAGAGTGAAAAACTCTGAGATCCCTGCTGTCAGTGAACGCACCACCGCTGGCTTATCTTTGATTATGGAAAATACATCCATCCACCCCCCATCCATCCATCCATCCATCCACCCACCATCCATCCATCCATCCATCCACTCCATCCATCCATCCATCCATCCATCCATCCTTCCATCCATCCATCATCCATCCATCCATCATTTATCTATTTGTCCATCCATCCATCCATCCATCCATCCATCCATCCATCCATCCATCCATCCATCCATCCATCCATCCATCCATCCATCCATCCATACTGTGTTATTTCAGACCACTGATTCTAAAAGGTCCTGGAATTAAAGTAAAATCAGATGTGCTGTCAGCCAGTGGTCCAGTGGATTTAGATGGATGGAAGAATTGTTTTCATCCTTTTCCAACCGAGCAGTGGCTCAAAAAAAAGCAAAAAAAAGCACACACACACAAAAAAAGCAACACAAAAACAACACAAACGCTCTTACACCCAAACACAGACAGACAGATTTTTTTTGCAGAAATATTTTCTTGCTTAATTGTTTAGTAAGATTATGTTTAATCTACAAACTACAATAGTAAACAGTGAAATATGTAAATATGAGGGAGTGACTGGCTCTAATTAATGCCTCTTTTTTTACAGTTTAACCAGTGAAAGGCATGAACAGGTAAAGCTGCCTCTGGATGAGAGGATCCATTTTTTTCTTCCAGTACCTGCCGGCCGGTCGTGGTCTCTGCACTGAACTGTTCAAGAGTTAAGATTTGTTTTTGTTTTTTATTACAAAAACCAGGAATGTCAGTTGGTCCACTTGTTTGGTGCAGGTTGCTTTCATGTTCTACTTTCTGTCAGGTGTGTGTTAGTTTGTTGCTCATGTTAGGCAGAGATGATGAGGTCCAGTGAGAGGATCTGGTAATGGCTGCTATAGAAGTCTGGCCCGCAGCATATGTGTTCCTATATAACAAAAAATTACTGTCAAGAAACAACAATTTGGTATTAGCATTGGAGACTCCAAGCCCCTGACCATGCTGGCTGCAGCGTTGCTAAGCAACAGGGAGTGAATCAGGAAGGATTTCAGCACTTCCTTCACGGCTGGCTTGTTTCTGTAAAAAAGTCGAAATAGTTTTAGTATGTACGTGGTTTATAGTTTGTATATTGTTCTTCTGGAAGCTAAACAGAGAACTGAACTCCACAGAAATAGCTCAGTGTTCTTTATGGGATCACTTCTTTGATCAATCACTAAATGTGTTTTAAAGCTTAAGGACTGTATTTGGCGTGCATCAATGGACAGTGGATTGCTACATTCCCTGTAATAACATTTCATAAATATTCCCTTTACATGAATATTAAACAGACCTGTGAGATTAATCCCAGTTTAATTATCTCTGCTCTCTGTATTTGTGTTTAGGCAACCTTTCATGCACTTTAAATAAACCTTAATTATAGAGACTTATATTTGGCCAAATAAACTTGGTCCCTTATTTAAAAGTTTTCAATAAAAACTCTTCTTTTTGCTCATTGCATGAATATTTGGCTGTTAATCGAATAAAACAAATACAGTGAATAATGTGAGGTTCAAAAAAAAATTATTTGGTTAGGATATGACCAATTCACTGAACAATAATTATAATATTAAAGAGAAGTGAATCCTGAAAGAATAAACGACGATATTAAAGGCCTGTTGTTGCTGGAAGCTCTGATGAGGATTAATGGAACCAGCATTTCACAAAAAGACAATAATATTATTAATAGTAATAATAATAATAATAATAATTCGTTTTTAGTTGTTAGTTAGTTGTTATAAATACACTATTAGGAGCAGGCTAGACATGTTTTAATACGAGAATAAAGTTAGAACATTATGAAAACATTATGAAAATAAAACCGCAAAATTAGGAGAATAAAATTTAAAAATGACTAGAATAAAGTAATTCAACATAAACCCGTTTCAGGAAGAAAGCTTCCAGTTTATAGTATTTTTCACAATCATTTCAAAGTTCTGCTTCTGATAATAATGTGATACTAAAGAACTTTATATTTGCTTCTGATGCCAAACTATAGCTTGATATAAACTCCTCATTTTAGTGAAGAATTGCCTTAAAATAAAACTTTTTTTTTTTTTCAAACTCTCCATCCTGGCCATAATACCCGCTCAGACATAAAACTTGTTACCGCCTCGGACTCGGTGACGTCATCGGACGTCAGCCCACAGCGGCCTGCCTTGTTCTCCGTGCGCGAGCTCGACAGTCCAAAGTATAAAGAAGCGCGCGCGCGTGGTTCCAGAGGAAAAAGTGTGCAGAGCGACCCCGCGGCGCGGCGCGCGGACAGATGTGGATGAGAGCTGCTGGTGAGCCGGGAGGAGAAGCGGAGCCGTTTCTAACTTCAGGACTTTCTTCCATCTTGGAATGGAGCGGCAGCCATGGCTGTGAAGGAGCGGAGCGGACTGGAAATGGGAGGTCTGCTCCTCTGGACCTCCCTGCTGATGGCGGCTCATGGTTAGTAACTTTCTCCTTTCTGTTGTTGATCTGAGCTCCTGGGAGGAGGTCTCTGCTCCCCGCTCACCGCCTTCAGCCTCCGCCGAACCTGGGGGGAAAGTGGAGGTTCGGCGTCCAAAGGGAGCAGCTCCCAGCTGGGCTGCTGGAGTTCCTCCCTGCTGGTCCTGCGTGGGAGCCTCCGTGGGTCTGAGTGGAGATCCTGAAGTTTAAAGGTTGTTTTCTCGGGCCTCCCAGCTTCCAGCCATTGCTGCTCGGTGTCGGGTGTCAGACTGCTTCTCTGCCTTAAAGATGAAAAGAGCTCAGAGTAGATCTGCTAGAGCTAGAGCAGGCAGTTCCTCAGCACATCTACCTCAACTTTTCTACTTTCCCATTAGAAGGTTTAACTTCTCAGACTGTAGAACCGCAGAAACAAACTAGATATACACAGATACTCTAATGACTCAGGTATTACACTGATCTATCTATCTATCTATCTATCTATCTATCTATCTATCTATCTATCTATCTATCTATCTATCTATCTATCTATCTATCTA
>NW_015151099.1:26288-27836 GCF_000732505.1 Cyprinodon variegatus
TATCTATGTCCTCCAGCAGTCTGAGCCTATAGCAGCATAACGATAGAGATAGCTCAGGATAACCTGAGCCACTCTAACTATGAGCTTTTTCAAACAGTAAAGTTTTAAGCCTAGCCTTAAAAGTAGTTGTAGCTTTATAAACCAGACTCTTAATTTAATCTTTTAATTTACAAACTGCTATGATTTTATTCCTTTACTGTTAGTTTTTTAGCAGCTTTTGGGGGTCAAAAATATCATGTCTCTACTTTAGGACGTGATTAGCCTTTTTTGGCTCTTTAGGGCCGAATTAATCGCAGTAGTGGGCTGGATTCAGCCCACGGGCCTCAAGTTTGACATGTGTGATGTAGAAAGATTAAACTTTGGTTACATACATTCCAGTTTGTTCTCAGTTTAGCTCTTTGTTTAAACCCAGCCAACCATGACCAGTTCCTTTCACTGCGGCATTTTGTTCATTTATGAGCTCGACTCGTTTGCTTTATCATTATAATCTAAGAGTGAGAGAGAAGTGATCCACCCCCAAAGGAAACCTGTGTTAGCCTGACATTAGAAATCATTTGATTGAAAACTCTTTGATCATCGCTGAATAAAACCCAGATGGATGAAGAAAGAGAGACAGAGAGTGAGGGTGGAGGAGGGACTGAGATCCTGGACAGGATAAGAGGAACGGAGGATGGGTGGAGCTAAGGATGAGGCAGACATAACCTGATCCAGGGGGAAAACCTACTAGGCAAAATGAAAACAATCCCAGCTGGTAAAAGGCATGTTCACATGTTGGGTGAGAGAGCCGGCAGAATGCTGCGGCAGCAGCTTTGATTTCTGACAAATCTGAGAAATGCTCACGTTTCCTCATCCCAGATGGGAAGGCGTGAGGCAAATCACTTCCTTCCTTTTCAAAAAGGAAGGAAGTGATTTGCCTCAAGCCGCGGTTTTCAGATGGAAAATCTTCATTAACTGTCGCTCACTCTGCTGTAGCCTCACATACGCTAAACGACCAAAGGTTTGCCGTGCGCCTGAGGAAGAAAGTTCAGGCTTTGATTGCATGTTGGCTCAGGAGTTGGTTTATTGTCACTCACAGGCAGTGAATATTCTCACTCATCCAGGTCAGAGCCATTCCCAAAAAAGTTAAAAAACAATCCAGTGGACTTTATTTCCAAGTTTAAGACGTTTCTCTTCCCATCCAGGAAGCTTTTTCAATTCAAAATGTCAGGAGTAATGTTGAGTTCAAGGTGTTATAGAGTGGACCAACAGAGGCCTTGTAATGACTTAGAAAACATGGAAATTGAACCAAAAACACAGGTCCACCCTTTAGTAATGGGGAGTCATTAGGGTTGTTGTTGGCCTGGATTACGGGAATGATGTTTTGACCACCTGCATGGCGATGAGGTTTGAAATGATAGCAGGAAGGGATCTACTCTATTGCTGCATTGTAGGTTTTTGAAAGCTGAAATCATAAGCTGGTATGGGACTAGCAGAGGTGTTAGCATGGACATTAGCTGGTATGGGACTAGCAGAGGTGTTAGCATCGACATTGGCTGGGATAGGACTAGC
>NW_015151099.1:30222-32877 GCF_000732505.1 Cyprinodon variegatus
TATTGGACTAGCAGAGGTGTTAGCATGGACATTAGCTGGTATGGGACTAGCAGAGGTGTTAGCATGGACATTAGCTGGTATGGGACTAGCAGAGGTGTTTTTTAAAGACGTTGTAAATCTGTTAGCTGGAGACGATCAGCTCCATTGGCCTGCTCCATCTGTGTGCCTTTTTTCTGCAGATAACCACTGAATGACTCCTCTGACTCTACCTGTTCTCAGTTGGAGAAAGTTTTGGAACGACTCTTCTGTCTTGCTTCTCCAGCAACGCCGATAAAGGATATTATAATCAGCAATGCCTTCAGCTGCAATGTTTGTTGTTTGATTCTTGCTTATTTGATAAAGTTTTAAAACTGAGGCATTTTAGGGTTTTTTTCTGCAGTTTTCATCTCCATAAATCCAAATTTCTATCACTTGTGATGTGAACTGAAACGTTGTGCAGCTGCAACAATCGTCCCTCTTGAAACAATCAACCCCTTAAAACTAAACATGACGGGAGAACAACATGCAATTATATGAAATAAAGGACTAAAGTTATTTTAGTGCCTTTTTTGGCGCTGTTCTTAGAGAAACCCCGGGTTAGGGCTTTTCTGATCCCTAATCTGTTTTTTTCTAATCTCTAATCTGGGTTTTCTTAATCCCTTATCTGGGTTTTTCTGAACCCATCTTATTTTTAGCGCTTTGACCTTCTGATACTTGCTCTTTTTCAGATTTCTCTGCAAAATTTGAAATCTCTTTTTGGCCTTCCTGGTGTAAAAATGGATAAATTATTTTAATTCATCATTTTTATATTATAGAGGAGTAACTGTTTAACAGGATTTTAAAGGAAAAGTACGGTCAGCAAGGAATAATGAATGGATCTTTATCTATACCTTAAAGTAGCACATTCGCGGTGATTTAATGAATTAATCAGCATCTGATTGTTTGCAGGATTTCTTCTCTATTAAGAGTAGTTTAGCCTGCATGTGGAGATGTTTTTCCTACAGCCTGCTGGTGGAATAGGAAATAAAATTAACTTTTCAACAATGTTTCAGTCTTATTTATTGACATGCATCCAGGTTATGTTTTACAGGTTTCATTTGGTCAAGTTTAATGCTTAAAATGCTTCACTTTACAGAAAGGTGTTTGTAATAGTTGTAAAGACAGCGATTTAAACAGCAAATAGTATAGTTTATAAGTTGCTAAGATTGTTTCTGGTTCATAAATTTTTATCCCTTGGCTTAGAAACTGTCCTGGAACATTATGTCTGTTCTATGTTATAATAAATATGCAACACAACTAAAGAAACAGCTTTTATGGGGTTTATTGGCGGGGGCTGTCCTTGGTGCTGATTGGCTCCTGTCGATTACTTTTAGGGTCACCCTCACCTGGCCGCTTTATGGGAAACTGGTGACCTGTTTAATTTTTGTAACATTTTGACACTTTTTTTATTTAATATTTGTGTTGTATTTATTATTTATGAGGTTTATTTGTACGGCACATTTTATTAAGAAGACAGTTTTAAAATGCTGAACGTTAACAAAATACAGGAAGAACACCGACACAGAGAACCCATCAGTTAATAAAACTATACAATAAACTAAATTGAAACCAAATATTAAAGCAGCAGGACGTTTTTAAAATCCTGTTGGATCTCAGCCCATTTCTTGCCTTTCTCTTCCTTCTTGCACATCTTTGTCCTAATTTGTTTTAGGGCTGCAGCAAATGACTATTTTTTAAATTGCTTAATCTGTGGATTATTTTTTTCAGTTAATCAATTAATATTCAGATAGCCAAAGGTTACAAGAATAAGATTTTTTATGAAATCATACCAGGTGAAACTAAACCTTTTCCACTTGAGGAGTTCTGGATTGAGCAGATTTACAGATGAAAAGTTTTTTTTAACTTTAATACAAAATTTTGATATACTTTTTTTTACAATTCTGGTATAATTCCTGCTCTAAGTTGGTCACTCTGTCAGCTAAAGGCATATTTTACAGTCTCTATACTCCAGTTAACGATTAATTGATTACTAAATTAGTTGACAATTATTTCAATGATCGATTAATTTGATTGTTTCAGCCCTAAATTGTTCTGTACTTTTTAACATGAAGGAATGTCATAAATTATTTATCATAATGCAGATCAGGAGTCGTGTCTGGAATAAATAGCCTGAATTTCTCAATGAAATTACATTTCTTAAACATCTAACTTTGTGTGAACTTTACTGTAAATTAACACATAGTTATTTTCAACCAGTATGTAAATATTAAACCTATGTACTCTAAACATAATGAGCTTTATTTTCATGTAGTTATCATTTAAACAATATACATGATCTTCAGCTGTCGTACAATCATTTTCTGTCCCTGATTCTGACTGTGGTGCGGTTCTAGGCTGAAGGTCAAAGTTTATATCCTCAGCGTTGTTTACTGCACCTCTGAGCTCCTCTCAGACCAGGAACTAGTGAGGCTTTAATTTTATGGACAGAAGGAGGATCTAGATTAAAGTGCTGTGCATGTCATCCAGAACACGTAGGATCCCTTTAGACGTCACATTAGAGGATGAAAGAATAAAAAAATCTCCGCTCTCCCTGCAGAAGGTGAGCTATGAATTATGTGGAAGAATCAGGGAGCCTACCTTATAAGACCAGTGCAGCAGTTCAAAGACGAGTTAGAA
>NW_015151099.1:33437-35527 GCF_000732505.1 Cyprinodon variegatus
ATAGAAAAAGAAGCATAGATACAAAAGGTAACATCACCAGTGTGGCAGGAAACTGGGTTGGATGTCTGCAGCCATTAGAATGTTTAAAATGACCGCAGGTGCCTCCCACCAGTCTGACTGATGCAACGTTACCTTAGCCTCGTGATGAGCAGCGACTCCATCAAACGTGTCTCCAGTTGCAGCCTAGAATCAGAAACCAACAGCCAGCCAATCATCTTTTCCTCTTCCAGGCTCTCCTCTCCTCCTCTTTGCCAACCGCCGAGATGTCCGACTGGTTGATGCGGACGGTGTGCGGGGGGAATCGGCCATTGTTGTTAGTGATCTGGAAGATGCTACTGCGGTGGACTTCCTGTTCGACCAGAACCTGATATTTTGGACAGATGTCAGCGAGGAGGCCATCAAACAAACCTACTGGAATCAGTCGTCCAACTGTAAGTTCATCTCTGTCTTGTCTGACTGCAGCTTTCAAAAGATTTGAACTTTCTAACCTGTGGGAATGTAAAACAGGGAATTTTTTTGTTTTATATGTTTGATAAATGGAAAAGGTGCAGAGCTGTGAGAGATAAGTTAATGAACCGTGAATAATAGTGAAGACTAGTATCTGTCTGCCTGTAAAGGGGGTCCTGGTCAGACCCTGACGATGTCTGGAGGGAAAGTTCGGTGACCCCCGTCTCAAAGCTCCTTCCTGCTTAGTTTCATTTCATCCATTTAGATTTTCCTTCTGCTGTCATTTTGAAATCCTCACCTTGGTGAAAAACTTTAGGAGCTTTGCCAAACCTGACCCATGTAAAAAGGCAGAGACGGGTCACCAGCTTAGGACCATTTCACCCGACGATCGTCATGGTCTGATGATGAGATTTACAGCCTATTTATAGAAGCTCACTGAAACATTAACCGTTGATTTGATTAAGGAAACATTTCTATGGTTAGAGCTGATAGGACAGGATACTCCAGGCTTTTTGAAAACTAAAGATCTTATTTTTTTAAAGAAATTCAAAGGTTACCTGGAGAGGAAACACTGTTTAAAGCATTAATCTGATCATCATGTTGGGAACGCCATACTGTTGATTCGCTGTGGCCCAATCAGAGTCCTGCTTTAATCTGAAAGAGCATCATAGCTCAGGATTAGAGTGGTGGAAAGTCGTCGTCTCTGGTGGGCGCTAACATCCCGTTGTGCGTTGTTCCTGCAGCTCTGAAGGAGGCTCTGGGAAGCGGCCAGACAGCGGTGGTGTCGGGGCTGAACAGTCCGGATGGGTTAGCCTGTGACTGGCTGGGGAAAAAGCTCTACTGGACCGACTCGGAGACAAACCGGATAGAGGTGGCCAACCTAGATGGTTCCTCCAGGAAGGTCCTGGTTTGGATGGACTTGGACCAACCAAGGGCCATTGCTCTAAACCCTGGTCAGAGGTAACAGCACTAAACCAGGGCCTGCAGGAGCAGAGAGTTTCGGCTGTCTGCTCAGATCCTTGTTTCTCAGATCCTTTGTTTCTCCCTGTAATTAAATCTAGTTTTTAGTTCTCAGTGAAGTCTTTGTCCTTCCAGATACATGTACTGGACAGACTGGGGAGAAGAGCCTCGGATAGAGCGCGCCGGCATGGACGGCAGCAGCAGGTACTGCATTAGCAGAAAGCGTTGAACGACCGGCGGGCCGGCGGACGCATGCTGGGGTCAAACCCAGATGTGCAGCACTGATCCTAGCAACACATTCTCACTCACAACTCCTCATTTATTAATGAACTTATTAATTCAATTCAATTCAATTCAGTTTATTTATATAGCACCAATTCAAATCATGTCATCTCAGGTCACTTTACAGTTCACCAGATTATCCAGTCAGATTGATTCAAAGTTTTCAATCTAAGGAAAACCAGTTGATTGCATCGACTCATTGACTCTTCAGCAATCCCTCACAATAAGCATGCTTGTAGCAACAGTGGAGAGGAAAAATTCAATTTTAACAGTTAGAAACCTGTGGGAGAATAGAGATAGAATGAAGCAGAATGATGATAAAGGGGTCCCTATGTCCTCCAGCAGTCTAAGCCTATAGCAGCATAACTATAGAGATAGCTCAGGATAACCTGAGCCACTCT
>NW_015151099.1:36117-39641 GCF_000732505.1 Cyprinodon variegatus
TTTTTTTTTTTTTTTATTGAAAAAAAAAGTTTTGCAACCAGAGAAAAATATATATTTTTGAAACTGAAAAAGATTTACTGGAGAACAAAGATATGAAACTGGAAAACTATTTAAAAAAAAAGTTTTTTGAAACTGAAAAGAAACGTGCAAAATAAAGTTTTAGATTCATTTTTTTTTTTTCAGTTTTTGTGCTTTGTAGTTTTAACCTGCTGTCGTTCAGCGTGTGGGCAGGGCTTAGATGACACCAGAATGATGACTGACAGCTTAGGTGCCTGGAGCAAATATTCTGAGCCTGAATGAGCAGTTCTGGCTTCCCATGCCCTGTCCCCCTGAAGGCCACACCCCAACAACCCGCTACCATGGCAACCAGTCAGAGGTTATAAAGATAGCCTAGGAGTGTGGAATAATATGTGAGATGAAGGCCGTACTCTGGGTGATGCGCTGCTACAGACTGCTCTGGACAGCTTATCCCCTGATGACATCATCGAGGGATTGCTTTTCAAACATTTTGAAGATGCTCTCTAGTTTTAACCAGCTGTTTCACAGCCTGGGGGGGGGCTTAGATGACACAAGAATGATGACTCACAGTTTAGGTGCCTGGAGGAAATATTCCCCGCTGTTGCATTCAGGAACTGTGAGAACTGGAATCTGAAAAGTACTTTAAACTTTTTTTTTTTTCCGTTTTAAAAAAAATGTTTTGGAACCAGCTTTATGTCCCCAGTCTCGCCCCATAAACCAGGCTCGGTAGTTGAACTAAAGCCTGAACGTTTTACCTCATTAAGAACCATTAAAGCATCTATATGATCTCCACCTTCTCTGCTGTCTCCTAACAGGAAGGTTCTAGTGAACGAGAACATACACTGGCCCAACGGTCTCACTATAGACCTCGTGGAGGAGAAGCTGTACTGGGCCGACGCCAAGCTTAGCTTCATTCACAGAGCCAACCTGGACGGATCTGCAAGGTACGGTTTGTAGGAGCCATCTATAGTAAGATTTAAACAGGTTAGGGTTTTATGATAAAGCATCATCATAGACTGAACCTTAAGCTCCTTAGCTAATCCAGATGTTTATCATTGAAAGTAGTCCTGCTTTCTGAAAGGTTGCTTCATTTCACTCTGGTTCTTTGTAGCTGCCATAAAACCCCATATTTCAAAATGTCCAAAGGTCGTGGTTAATCTTTAACGACTGTTTCTACTCTGACAGAATGTCTGACTCAGGTCCTGAGCACGCTGCCGACATCAGAACAAATAATTACAGACGCACCTCATGCTGCAGCCAGCCTCTCATCTCCTCTCATTGCATAAGGTCAAATTCAGCACTGTTAGTCTTAGCTGCATGGAGAGCTTTCAGAGCGATCCCAGTCCTCCCAGTTTCCCAGTCAGCCCAGTATCCTTCCAGCTAACAGGGACAAGATGATGGCTTAACCGATGGTCAGGCAGCAGCTTTTTGGGTCCCTCTGTCCACCCCACCCCTCCTCTGATGTGAAAACAAATGGCTAAATATGTTAAAAACAGCATTTAAAATAACATTATCTCGAGTGTCCTGGCCGGCGATTAAACTTCGTTACACAGCTGTAGATTTCAATGACCCCATTTTATGAGTGTCTGAATGACGAGTGAGCAACTTGAGAAGTAGTGATCATCCATAGTCACTAGACGAGCAGATATATCCCAGAATGCTGTTCCCGCCCCTCCATCTTTACTGAGTATCTATCAGAGCAGACTTGTCCAGTCTCCAGACTGACAGCTGTCCCAGCATGCACTGCGGCAGCAGCAGCTTCCAGGTTAGCGCTCACAGAGCTCAGAGTATTAGGTTAAAAGTTCTCTTTTCTGTTGCTCCATAAAAGTACGTTTTAAGATCATTTGAGGCGAGAACATTATACTTTAAGCTTCACTAAATGGCCCATTTACTGATTTAGTGCGTAGTAAAAAAAATATTTCCGATGTTGTGAGGACCGTGGCAACCAGCGGACTCCGAGGCTAACCGCAGCCAGGGCTAACGTTAGCCCGTCTGTGGCGGCCAGGGCTGACGTTAGCCCGAATGCAGTGGTCAGGGCTAACATTAGCCTGTCTGCAGCAGCCAGGGTTAATATTAGCTGTCTGCAGCAGCCAGCGCTAACATTAGCCCGTCTGCAGCAGCCAGGGCTAAAGTTTGCCTTTCCGCAGCAGCCAGGGCTAATATGAGCTGTCTGCAGCAGCCAGGGCTAACATTAGCCGTCTGCAGCATCCAGGGCTAACATTAGCTCGTCTGCAGCAGCCAGGGCTAATATTAGCTGTCTGCAGCAGCCAGGGCTAATGTTAGCCCGTCTGCAGCATCCAGGGCTAATATTAGCCCGTCCGCAGCAGCCAGGGCTAATATTAGCTGTCTGCAGCAGCCAGGGCTAATATTAGCTGTCTGCAGCAGCCAGGGCTAATGTTAGCCCGTCTGCAGCATCCAGGGCTAACGTTTGCCCGTCCGCAGCAGCCAGGGCTAACGTTAGCCCGTCTGCAGCAGCCAGGGCTAACATTAGCCAGTCCGCAGCAGCCAGGGCTAACATTAGCCAGTCCGCAGCAGCCAGGCCTAACGGTAGCCCGTCTGCAGCAGCCCTCTCTCAGCATAGCTGTGTGTGAAGGCCTGCTGGCTCTGATGGCAAGTTTTTGTTTTATTTGGCAAAATGTTCATTTGATTTGTGTTTATCTGACTACGTTTATTATTATTCCCCCACTAAATGAAAAAAGTCATAATTTATTATAATGTAGAGATTATTAATAACAGGAGGTGAAATGCAGCTCCAGACTAGCTTTGAATGTGGTGATGTCATCAGTACGCTTTTGTTCCAATTGACCCAGATTTATTCTGCGTTTTCCCGCTCTCCCAGAGGCCAGACTTTCCTGGGTTCTAGTCAAGAACAGACTTGGCGAGGACATGAGTCCGTACTCACTTTGTTCTTCTTCTTGTTCTGTCAGCATTTTTTGTGCTTTAGCGCCACCTACTGTAGTGGAGTCTGAGCAGGTAGTGCCAGCTCCTGGCATTGAGTTCTAGGCTGCAGCTAATCATTATTTTGCTAATTGATTAGTATTAATTTTTAAAAATAAATAAATTAATCTTTTAATTGGATTTCAAAGTATTTTATATGGAATTTAAAACAAGTGGAGCTAAAACTAAGCCACTTGAAGAGTTGCAGATAGAACATATTCACAGACAAAAAAACGTTTTCTTGTCTTAAATGCAAATATATTCTATTCATTTTTGGGTTGAAAAATGGTCTGATATCACGAAGTAATAAATAATAGAATTATTATAATTAATGTGATTAAATGTTTCATCCGGAATCAATTTCCCAGTGGAAAATGCATTTCTTAAAAAAATATCTTTGGCTTTATGAATCAATATTTAGGAATTAATATGAGAATTCAAAAGCATTTTTTAACAAAGCCCTTATTAAAATAATAAATAAGTATAATAGGAAAGTCTGAAAAAATTGTTTATGACAGGTTAGTTTATAGTTTTTATTAGGGTTGTCACGATACTAAACTTTTCAACTC
>NW_015151099.1:40729-44408 GCF_000732505.1 Cyprinodon variegatus
TGTAACTGCACCAGTTGGAACAGCCGCTTCCCTACGACTTTAAACACTTAAGCTAACAGCTGTTAGATCTGACCCTCAGCTGATTAGACATGTTTCTGGTTCTCTGATGTAGGAGGTCTAGCACCCCTAGTGGCCGCTTTTCTAGTTCTGTTCAGCTCAGCTAATCAGTCGGTTCTGTTGGATCCAGGTACAGATCAACACATCCAGAGATGGTTCCTATCAAACTGAGGCCATGAACTGCCCCAGTACTCTGTTCAGCACTCTCTGTAATAAAGTTTGGCTTTATCTCAGCAAACAGCGGCTCAATGAAAAAAGGTGACTCGTGCTTTTGGTTTGAAAGCTGAAGAGCAGCGCTCTCAGTTTCTGAGCTCCAAACCTTGGATCCTAGCTGGACCATATCTGATATCACATCTGTGAGCTGCTCTCTCCTACAAAGTGGTGATGCAGTAAGAAACAGAATAGCAATACCGACAGATTTAAAGAAAAATAAAGAAAGAGTCCAACACAAACAGAGCTGTGGAATGAAGGCCCCAGTTAAACCAACATGGCTGACGTCTCTGCTCTCCAAGCTCCGCCTTCACTGCATCAGTCACATCTCTGGGTCTCAGTCCTCACCTCGGCTCTATCTCTCTGCACTGAATAAAGAAGACTGATGTTGCCACAGCAAACTGAAGCCCATATTTTTGCTGAGGTCATCATTGCTTTAGTCGGGGGGTTGATTTGTTGAGATCGGGGGAGTTTTTCCATTTGCAGCCTGGAACCTTTGTTCATTTATCCCCATCATTGAGCAGTTCTTCTCTCTCTGTGATCTCTGAACGCTGTCGGTGAAAAGGCTGACGTGTTGAAAGATGTTCAGCCTTCAAGCTGCGATTCCCTTGTTGGATGTTTCTCATCCCTTTCTGTCTCAGAAGTCTGCATGAGAGGCTTGATTCCTTCCAGGATATCTTGTAGGAATGTGTTTGAGTCTAAACCGACATGTTGGACCTGTCTGACCGAGTTACAGTCCGTTCCTTTGGAGACGCAGCAGCAGCTCCACCACCAATGTTTATGCTAACGGCGCGAGGTCCGCTAGCAGAGCATCAAATCTGGGCTCTGAAGCGTTTTTGGCAGCAGCAGCATGTCTGTGAAACCACAGCAACGACAGTGAAAGGTTTAAGTTTCAGATTTCTAACTGCTGCCAACCGTCTCATTAACAGGGAACATTTAGCTCTTTTTACCAATTTAATGAAGTTGTTCGTTTATTCTCGGTCTTTAAGAGCTGGGATATTATTTAAAATGTAACCTGAAGGGGTGAGAAAAGTGCCGCTGTAGCTACCAGATCTGCTCAGGTCACACTTCATGCCAGTGACGTTGTGCTACATGAGCGGCTGAACGTCGCCACATCATGTAAAACATTGTCAAGCCTGCAAACTTTTCACCAAACCTTGGAGTGAGTTTTGGACAGGCTGCCCTTGTCAGGGTGAATGAGGATGGGTGCAGCTATAGGTTGGAGGTTTTCAGAGGATTTCACTGAAGCTCATTTTTATAGCACACTAAATGTTACTAAATAACAATAAATGATCTGTACTTATGTGGAACATCTTTCACTCACTATACATTATTTTCTATATTCTGGTGATTTTTAGAGAATTGAAGTAAAGCAGAATGGACCCTACTTATATACTTGCATCTTAAATATACTGTAAACTAAGAATTATACAACTTTGTTTATTAATTATTCTCTGCAGTTCAATTAACATAACCGATGGGCAACTAAAGTTATTATTGGATTACTGGAACTAATGCAGGAACCAGTGCAATTGAATCCTGTGCAAACTACACTGGGTATGAATATTTGGTAATAGGCTAAAGATTAAAAATCTTCAGTCATTATTTTATTGACATTATTTTATTTAACTGACAAAACAGCTCAATAACTCAGACCTTCTAGGAGGCTGTATTTTCTATTAAAAAAAAAACTCTCCCTGACTCAAGGAAGCACTTCTCTGGATGTTTCATTTAGGAAAATGTGATGGAAATTAAGTTTTTAAACATATTCAACAGAACAAAATGAAGATAAATGAATAAGATCAGTAATAATAAAACATCCGTGTTGTTCCTCCTCTATCAATCCTGGATAACTGAGTTGTTCTGCACATCCTCTCTGGATGTGGTTGGTCTTTTCTTGGGCGGCTGATTTTTTGTAAAATAAAATTTAATGGTTCTTTTTATTATTGTGGACCTCCTATGGGTTTGAGAGGCAAACCTGAAAGCTTTAAGAAATTTTTTTTTTTGTTGTTGTTTTAATCAGTCCTAAAATCTAACGGGGGATTATTCAACTGGACTGAGCAATAATTATTTAACTTGGACTAAAACTGGGACTAAATCCGGAGGATAAACTAGAGCAAACGAGGAGTAAAGCTGAGTAAACAAATCACGAGGTATAGAGAAAACAATATGATGTGATCCTACAGTCTCCATATTGATCATTTAAGCTAGCTTCTGTATTCTTTACTCATATTCCCAGGTAAAGAACCGGTATGGAAGTTCTGAGGCGCAGCCGCCTTCAGGGGGACCAAACTTACATATTTAACTTTACTCAAGTAGTAGAATGCTTAAAATCTTTTTTAATTTACAAAGAGAATTATCTTAGTCCAGATAAAAATAGGATAAGATAAAAAAAATCTAAATGACATGCTCAGAAATCCCGGTCTTTAATATCTGCCACGGGTCTTTCAGCTCCGCTGCTCTCAGCACAGTGAACAGGTGGAAAAAAACGGACTGGATCTGGATCTGGCATGTCCTCGCGCATTAGCACTAAGGTTGTGTTGAAAACGTGGACTGGATTTTTATCAGCATGGTATTTTTATATATAAATAGGTGGAATGGAGTTGAGTTTTAATGTCCGAGGCGGTGAGGCAGTGGGGGCAAGTTTGAGCGACAATGGAGGGATATGAGGGCCAAAAAGAGCGGGGATCTGGGTGGAAAAAGGGTCCCAGCGTTCTTGCGCACCTTGCTCTTCTGGCTGGTCCAGCTTCAGTCGTTTTTCTCAATGGTGGTCAGACAAACCCACAAATCCTTCCTTCCTTCCTCCCTTCACTTCACATTTTAATGATAAGCTTTGAATCTTTCTATTCTTTCTGATGGAGTGTGTGATGCAGCGGTTGTGTGTTTGAACTTCCAGAGAAGCCGTGGTGGAGGGCACCCTGACTCACCCGTTTGCCCTGACGCTGTCTAAGGAGACTTTGTACTGGACCGACTGGCAGACCCGCTCCATCCACGCCTGCAGCAAACACAGCGGAGACAAAACCACAGAGATCCTCAGTGGGATTTACTCTCCCATGGACATCCAGGTTCTGGAGTCCTACCGGCAGCCGTACAGTAGGTGGAATATTTTACAGCATAACCTGGTTAGGGTCCCGATTAGTAGGGTTTTATTCAGGGTCGGATTTAGGAAATTTGGGGCAAAGCAGGCAGAGGGCCCCTCTGAACTGAGAAGACAACACATAAAACAGACCCATTATTCAGATAGAGAAATGTTAATAGAATAGACATCAATTATCTGTTTTAGGTTTTGTCCCTCTCTTCTTGTCCCTTTGTTCTGAATGAAAGATGAAAGATTTTTTCCAAGCACTAAGCTCACTTAGCTGATTGCTCCTTCATGTGTTTCCAAAAAGGCCAAAGTAAATAACCCAGTCCT
>NW_015151099.1:45133-52283 GCF_000732505.1 Cyprinodon variegatus
CTGCCTAGTATTGCCTAATGGTAAATCCGCCCCTGGTTTTATTTCAACACGTAGGAAATTACACCTGGAAGATTGAAAAGATTCACAGATTTTCTACACATGGTGTTAAAGTTTGCATTTAGATGGACATAAAAAGATGTGGTTCATGTGTGAAGCTTCTTCCTTTGTGCCGTTTCAGTCCGAACTCCCTGCAGTGACGCTAACGGAGGCTGCAGCCACCTCTGCCTGCTCTCTCCGCTCCAGCCTTTCTACAGCTGCGCCTGCCCCACAGGCGTCCAGCTCACAGCAGATGGAAAGACCTGTAAGCCAGGTATGTGCCTGACGTCTGCTGATCTAAGCTCTGCGGTTAGCACATGCTTCAACGGTTGGTCATTCTAGGGGAGATTTTACTGCAGTAGATGCAGTGAAAGCACCATGCAGGAAAACATTACGTGGCTAGCTAGATTTACTGCGGGATTCTTCGAAATCCTAGTTTAACTAAAACATTTCACCACTCAGTGTTTTCTCTCACAGCTTTGGTAAAAGCTCAGCAGGAAGGAAGAGGACCAGGACCAGGCTGGGTTAAGGTTAGACCAGCCTCATTGGGTTTCTGCTGCAGGAGTTATCAGGATTTAAACCATCTGACAACTGAAGGGAGAGAAAAAGTTTGAGGAAGGACTGATTATGGAGGGTGCTGAACTTTACTAGGTGCTGAACCAATTCATGGGCGGGGCGCCTGAGCGCTCCCAGGCTTATTTCCACAGATGAACTTAATCATAACGCTGTGGGAACACAGAGCAGCAGATAGCAGAGTACCGATGCTCTGTCAGACCGGCATACCCATAGTCAAATTTGCGGGTATCCCTTAAGTTTTGTACAAAAAATATCATTTAAACTACCTCAACAGGTGTGTATCCCTTTGGTCATGTACAAAAAAACCCCCATTTAAGGTCAGATCACAATACGCTTAAAAAAACACCATAAAGTAAGTAATTAAACAATTTTTTTTGTACATGACTAAAGGGATACACACCTGTTGAGGTAGTTTAAAGGTTATTTTTCTTACAAAACTAAAGGTATAAACTAAAGGGATAAACGGGTTTGGACTATGGGTATGCTGGTCTGACAGAACACCGGCGCTGATCCTAGATCAGCCGCTGATGCTGGATGGGGATGCGACTACAGCAGCATCAGCCTGAAAAAGGAGCAGAGCAGCTGCCATGCTGATTCCCACGATGTTAAAACAATAGAGCCTTATTGTGTCAAAGCAAACACTGGGTAAAGTTAGAGTGTCTGTAGGGCTGGCTCATAAATCTGAGCCAGGCATGCCATCCCATGGCCCGGCCACTGTTGACAATAAAACAACAATGCTTCATTGTGTCAGCCTGCAGCTGGGGCCAATGGCGGCCTCTGTGTATGGGCCTCTAATTTGTTTTGCTTGGCTGGTTAGATTGAAGCGTTTCTTACTGTGTGGCAGTGTGTGTGTGTTTATTTGACTATTAGTCAGTGGGCTTGAAGGGTCTTAAAAGGAAGTCAAGGAAGACGGGAGTTGAGCTGCAGATGCTTTCCCTCCTCCAGCTTTGCTTCCTTTGATGTTTCCCGCCTGGTTTCACTCATTTAGTCAAAGACCTCCTGTCACATCTGACTCGGACACGTTTTGCATAAATTTGATTTGTCAGGAAATAATGTTTGGAGCAAAATCAACTTTTTAACTAGCGGGAATTTAGTTTGTATTTGTTATGGAGCCTCAGGCTGTTTTTCTTATACAATTTCAACGTTTTTACTTGAAGGATTATTTCTTAATAACAGTGTCCTGTCTGGCGATTTGGCAATAAGAATAATTGTTGCCAAACAGAGCCCAATAGATTTTACTTTCACGAGTGGAGCAGTAGGGCTATTGTCACTGTGTTCCGCTTGATTTATGCGTATAAATAGCTTTATTATAATTATGCAGGGAGTTTTACAGATTATATGGACACTGCAATGTTAGTAAAACAGGAAAAAAGGAGAAAAGATGAAAGAAAGAGGAGATAAAAGGGAGATGATAAAATATTTTCAGTCAGCTTCATCACCTGTAAAGAGATGTAAAAAGAACAGCACAACCAACAGATATAAGAGATGCAATAAAGTAACACCTAGATGCTATCGCTGAAATATAAGTAGTATTATTTATTCTGACATTTATTGTGTGGTAGCTGAAGATCAGAATATGAGCTTTCTATATTTGAACTGCTTTAAGTTGGAGCCTTTCCTGTGAAGTTCAAACTGACGGCTGCGCAGACCAACAGGAAACCTTCATCAGGCTCTGCAGCTTCTTTAAGGACAACTTTAGATGATGTGACGTCAAAACAAAACGGGTGTTGGTGTCTCCCAGCACTGATGTTTGGAAACGTTTATGTTTCTCATGCAGCTGCAGCGGAGAGCAGCTGGATTGAACCAAAGCAGTCTAGTCATTTTTCAGCAGGTCTGTAGCTCGCTGAGCCGCTGACTGAATGACCTGAAGCAACGTTTAGCTCAATGTTAGCATCTTAGCATCGCTGGAGAGACGCCATCGGAAAACCAGCAGCCTGCATTTAACTAACCCTTCCTTCCTTCCTTCCTTCCTTCCTTCCTTCCTCCCTTCACTTCACATTTTAATGATAAGCTTTGAATCTTTCTATTCTTTCTGATGGAGTGTGTGATGCAGCGGTTGTGTGTTTGAACTTCCAGAGAAGCCGTGGTGGAGGGCACCCTGACTCACCCGTTTGCCCTGACGCTGTCTAAGGAGACTTTGTACTGGACCGACTGGCAGACCCGCTCCATCCACGCCTGCAGCAAACACAGCGGAGACAAAACCACAGAGATCCTCAGTGGGATTTACTCTCCCATGGACATCCAGGTTCTGGAGTCCTACCGGCAGCCGTACAGTAGGTGGAATATTTTACAGCATAACCTGGTTAGGGTCCCGATTAGTAGGGTTTTATTCAGGGTCGGATTTAGGAAATTTGGGGCAAAGCAGGCAGAGGGCCCCTCTGAACTGAGAAGACAACACATAAAACAGACCCATTATTCAGATAGAGAAATGTTAATAGAATAGACATCAATTATCTGTTTTAGGTTTTGTCCCTCTCTTCTTGTCCCTTTGTTCTGAATGAAAGATGAAAGATTTTTTCCAAGCACTAAGCTCACTTAGCTGATTGCTCCTTCATGTGTTTCCAAAAAGGCCAAAGTAAATAACCCAGTCCTNTTTAGCTGAACTCGTGGTTCTGCTGGACGTTTAGACTCAGCAGCCGGATGTTCAGAAAATGTCTGAATCCTTGCTAGAGCCAAACCGGCAGTGAATCTGTTATTATTTCTGACGTTATGCTGATCAGCAGTAGATCCTCTGTGACTAGTGAATGGAGGATGAACATAATCATCTAGCTAGTGCTTCACATCGATGCTTTGTTTGTTCAGGAGCGGAGCAGGTTCTGCTGCTGGCCCGGAGGACCGACTTGAGGAGAATCTCCCTTGACCTTCCGGATTTCACCGACATAGTTCTGCAGGTGAGCGCCTCAACAGAACCATGGCGGCTTCGCTGTTTGCTAAAAGCTAACGCGTCTCCTCTCATGCAGGTGGATGACATTCGACACGCTATCGCTATCGACTACGACCCGGTTGAAGGTTTTGTCTACTGGACCGACGACGAGGTCCGGGCCATACGGCGGTCCAACATTGATGGCAGCAACGCCATGATACTGGTGACCTTGGACATTAACCACCCAGACGGCATTGCTGTCGACTGGGTGGCCAGAAACCTTTACTGGACCGACACCGGTACCGATCGGATCGAGGTACAGCCAGAACTCTGTGACTGATGCAAAGTGAAGGTCTGCCCTGATGGTGTTATTCACGTCTGCGTTTTTTTTAAGGTTACCAGACTTAACGGAACGTCCAGGAAGATTCTGATCTCTGAGGACCTGGATGAGCCCAGAGCCATCGTTCTGGATCCTGTCAATGGGTAGGTGGCGCCGCTGCGTCTATAAGAGAGCCTCTTCTTTTAAAGAAGGTGTTTCTAGCTGGAGCGGTGTTCTGTCAGACCAGCATACCTTTAGTCAATACACCTGCGCACGACGTCAGATTTATATTTATCCCTTTAGTTTGGACGAAAAATAAACTTTAAACAACCTCAGCGGCCGTGTATACCTTTAGTCATGTACAAAAAAAAACACTTCAAGGTGAGATCGCCATGCACTATTATTTAAATTGTGGTAACACAAAAGTCACCACAATTTAAATAATATTTTTTTTTGTACATGACTAAAGGGCTACATGCCCAATGAGGTAGTTTAAAGGATGATGATATTTAATTACCATCAGAACCGGCCCACAGGCCACGGCCGCTTGTGCGCGCTGCCGTGACTTCACGGCTACCGTTGCATTGTGGGGAATGTAGTGTTGGTGCGATTGTGTTGCAGCACCATAACTACATTCCCGGGGAAAACAAGCTGGGCAGAAGTCGGTTGTCTGAGGAGGCGGAGTGCAGACTGCGCTGCACAACTACTGTGAAAATGTTGTTATGAATCTCGGCAGCAGACCCAGAATTCAGCCAGAGGGTTTTTAAAAAAGGAATTTATTAAACAAAAAGCAGAGCAATATCAAAATGGACCGAAGAATCAAACAGATTACAGACTACAGGTGTCAGCAGAGGCTGAGGGAGGGAGAGGGGAGCTGATCCTGAAGGTGATAGAGACGGTGCTGAGCGAGGGGCAGCGTGTCCCATGAGCTCTCCTACACCTTTATATTGCAGAGGAGCTGCTGCACAGAGACAACCTTTAACAATGATGAAAAATGGAATGACGCTTTACTAGTCATTAAAGATAAAATATTCATCTTGCATCTAATATATATGTATATATATATATGTTTTGAAATATTTTACATTTTAATTTGAATTTGAAATTGAATAATAAAAAAATAATAAAACATTTTTTCATGCCTTAATCAGGGTCATTTGGTGTGTGGGGCGGCACCCTAGCTCCCTCTATTGGCCAGCTGCCACTGGTATTGACTATGGGTATGCTGGTCTGACCACTTTAAGGGGAATTCCTTATTCTACCACTAGAAGTTTCTCCCACGGTTTTATCTTCTGTAGAAATAAAATCAATTTGCTTCAGACTAGATTTAGACGGATGTCAGAAATAAATGACTGGCACAGAAGTTCCCATCCCTGACTGTCTGGTTAGGATGTTACCTGAACCCCCGCCCCCCCCGAAGCCTGCCCTCTGACATCACTTCTTTTTCCCAGTTTCATGTACTGGACCGACTGGGGTCAGCATCCTAAGATCGAACGAGCAAACCTGGATGGAACAGATCGTGTGGTTCTGCTGAACAGCTCCCTCGGCTGGCCCAATGGATTAGCCATAGACTACAAAGCAGGAAAGCTTTACTGGGGAGACGCTAAAACCGACAAGATAGAGGTGAGTCCAACAGCAGCTGGCAGCTCAGAGAGGAAAACAGGAAATGGAACAAAGCAGGCTTGAATTTAAGGAGACGTTGAATCTGATAGTTGTATCTGATAAACCACAAAGACTTGGATCAGACTTCTAGAACTACTGCTGGGCCACTGCTTTCAGAACCAGGAGGAGTATTGGTTTGGCACTGGGGAGGTTGGGTGATCTATTCAAGCTTTTACTGTTAAAGGTTCTTGATCCAGGTCTTTGTTTCCCAGTTTGAAGACGTTTCTCTTTCATCCAGGAAGCTTTTCAAATTCAAAATATCAGAAATAGCGTTGAGTTCCAGGTTTTATCCAGTAGCCCAACAAAGCCTTGTTTTTGTTTAGAAAACATGCAAATAGAAACGCATGAACGGGTCCACCCCTTTGGAATGGGGGTCATTTGGCTTCTTTGTTAGCCTGCAATGCCCCATACCTGTCTATGTCTCTGAAAGGGGGGTCGTTGAGAGGGAATTTTTTTGAAAACCTAAAATGCAGCAAATGAGTTGATTCCTTCCCGCTGTCATTGCAACCCCCACTCCATAGATGTTACAGTGTTGAAGCTTGGCCTGTTTTTCAGTGTAGTCCTGTTTCTCTGACTGTGACTGGCTGGATGTGCTCTCTTCATCCTCTGAAATGGGAGCTGGCTCAGAGCTCGTCTGCCTGGCTGTGTGTTTCCTGGACGGGGACGCCTGTTATAGTTACTTTTGTATCTCTGCTTCTGAGTTTTTCCTCTCCACTGTCGCTACAAGCATGCTTAGTGTGAGGGATTGCTGAACAGTCAATGAGTCGATGCAATCAGCTGGTTTTCCTAAGATAGAAAACTTTGAATCAATCTGACTGGATGATCTGGTGAACTGGAAAGTGACCTGAGATGACATGATGTGAACTGGAGCTATAGAAATAAACTGAATTGAATTGAACAGAGGGGACCAAAACACCTTTCCTGTTTCAGGCAGGCCAACAATTCCCTCTAATGACCCTCTTTCCGAGACATTAACAGGTATCAGGTATTACAGGTTAACAAAGAAGCCAAATTACCCCCATTCCAAAGGAGTGGACCCGTTCATCCGTTTCTATTTGCATGTTTTCTAAATAAAATCAAGGCTTTGTTGGGCTGCTGGATAAAACCTGGAACTCAACGCTGTTTCTGACATTTTGAATTGAAAAGGCTTCCTGGATGGAAGAGAAACGTCTTCAAACTTGGAAACAAAGTCCAGTGGATTGTTTTTAACTTTTTTTGGAAGTTTGGAAGTTTGTTCCTGATCAGAAGTGTTCATGCGCTCCGAGTGGCCAATTAGAATCTAGGAGAGCGCTACAATCTGACTCACACCCATGGAGTAGTAATATTTCTTTAAGTTGTTTCTGGTTTATTTTGTTAAAAATGAAAGTAGCTCCATGGTTTCCTGTTTTCATGGCATTCCAGTGCTTTATGGGTCAGTTCTCAATGAACTTCACTGCTGCTTGAAAAATGCTAACTTTAAGCTAACATGCATGGATCATTTAGCTCCATTATTGTTGCAGCAAAGAAGACATTTTTTAAATGGAAATGAAAACATTGCAACCCAGAAATGAAACTTAAAAAGAAAAAACTCCCATTATTAATATTATTTTTTGACTCGGATTGTTTTCTTCTTAACCTTTTTTTTCATTTTTGTTTTAACTTTAAAAAAAAAAAAACAATTCTCCATGGATTTGTTTTTTTTTCTTCAAATGTTG
>NW_015151099.1:52799-68105 GCF_000732505.1 Cyprinodon variegatus
AACAGCAACTGTCTGATGTTTGTTTCCTGTCATTGAGAAAACAAACTGAAGATGAGCTTTAAACTTTTTTTTCTACTAAAGATGATTTAGGTACATTTATTCAGTCTTTGTCAGCTCCTGTAAAGCAGCAGGTCCTTTTTTATTGGTGAACAGAGACAGACGACTGAAGCAGCACCTCTGGAGGTGAAAACATCCATCCGATCCAGATTCTGTCCCAGGATGGGAACAAGCTGTCAGCTTCTTCTTCTCTTTTTTTTATTTAGATGCATTAATTGGACGGTATACGTCTACTGCTGCTTCTTTCTCACACAGTTGCGTGCGTGGAGGTAACGGTGAAGGAACGACGTTAGGAGCATTAATACCTGCAGCTACAGCGGGAAAAGATGCCAACTGAACACTTTCCCACAGCCCTAAAAAGCCAGATGTTAGTGGGATTTTTAACTATAGGGAAGGAGAGCACAATAAACTGAGGGGGGGAGGTTTTTTAACCCCCCTCCCCAATAACTCTAGCTGGCGCACCGTCTCCTCTCCTGGAGGACCTCGCTGTGTTTTTCTGTCCTTTACTCAGTTGTTCCTGCCTTTTTTTTGCCCCTGTATGGTTTTTTTTTTTTTCCATTTTTCCCCGGTTCAGCCAGATTCTGGCCGTGCTGTGTTTGGATGTTAGCGTTTGCTCGGTGCATAGCAGCAGAGGGAGGAAGGCAGAAGAGAGCAACAAAACAGTGAATAGCCAAGTTTCTGGCTGAATGCTTACCAATTGAAAAGGGGCGGCTGCTCCGTCCCTCCCTTCCTCCCACTGACTGTCAGGGTGAAAAGGACCCACTTCAAAGCCCCTTTTTCCCACATTTTAGCCCCGTTTTTTTTATCTGGTTGAATTGAGCAGCTGATAGAGGGGAAGATATTTTCATTCTCTGACTCTTCTGGGTGATTCTGTGAGTTGGAGCCTCCTTCACCGTCCTGCTGGAGGATCTCACCATTAAATAACTCATCCTGTTCCGTTGTCAGGACAATTATTTCCAATATTTCAGAACCTATTCAGTTCAGGCCATAAAAACCACGGCTGGTTTCATACGCCAGATAAAAATTAGGAACAAAGCGCCCTTTTATTCATCAAGAGTCTCTCCAGAATCACCAAGTTTAAAGTTTTAGGGAAGTCATATTTAAATGTCGAATTATTCAGGCTTAAACATGTATATAAATGTTCTCTTTATCAGACCATATTGTCCCAAAAGTTTGAAAATTTCTATTTAAAAAGAAAATCTTGTCTTAAAATCAGTGTTTGTTTTTTTTCGTTATCTTCTGCAGGCCAGTTAGTTCTACGTCCGCCTGAACACCTAAATTTGGCCAATCATATATCAACGGTCATCTGTCAAATTTTTTTGGTTATAGCATCTTGATTCATATGTCACAGCTAATATACGCAACGGTTGAAATAAGAAATAAGAATCATTTCGGCTACTTTCACATTGCAGGCCTTGATGCTCAATTCCGATTTCTTTGTGAAATTCGATTTTTTTTTGCGTTGCTGTTCACATTTCCAAATATATGTGACTTGGATGTGATCTCCTGTGTGAACTGCAGTCAAACAACGCAAGTGTCCCGCATGCGCAGTAGAGGACGCAATGACGTCACAGGCCAGCATGCTCCATTTTTACAGAAGTAAACATGGATGGTAGTACTAGCGCGCATCTAGTGATCTTTTCCAACCATAAAAACTCAATCTTTTCAATATGGTTAAACATAAATCCTGCTCTCCACATCATCATCATCATCTGCCATTGTTGTTGTTTTTCTTGCTGCTTCTGCATAGCCATAGTATAGTGAATAGTGACCTTTGTCAGGTATTAATGACGTTCAGGTTGGATGACTCCGAAAAAATCGGATTTGGGTCACTTCAGGCTGCAGTGTGAACGTAGCCTTCCTTTCCCATTGAGTTCCGTCCCAGTGTTCACGGGGATGGACGTCTGTGTCTTCAGCAGGCGTAGAGCTAACAGAACTGGCAGCGTTGCGAGGCAAGGGCTCAAACATGTACGGCTGGAAGCCTTCTACCAAGCTTCTGCCGCCCTGGCGTCCTCTTCCACAACATCTCCGTCCCCGCTTTCCTCCTCTAAATAAAAAATGGATGACGGAGGAGACTCATCCACGACCTCCGACACTAAACTCTCCTCCTCTTGCATGTTTCCTCTGTCCATAGCGTTCCTTAACAGTGTCGTTTCTAAGTCACCAATTTAGTGCTACTTGGTCCCAATGGAATTTCCCATTGGGAACCTACTAGCGCTAAGATGCCAACTGGTTAGCATGATGCTTCCGACAAACCGGCCACAATTAAACATGCTTGCAAACCTTCCGCCACAACAATCCCGCCCCCTTGATAATCGACCAATCACATTCACTTTATTCACTCGTGTAAAGTCGGGAACCACTCGGGAGAATTGACTGACTGGACGTTCGTTTGGTGAACGGCTCCAAATTTTCTTTAACGGAGAGTCTCCAGACTGATCTGCGAGTGAAACCTTGAAAGCTCGCGAGATCAGGATGGTCTCACGAGGCTACTGTAACACTGCCTTAACATGGGAATTAAAGGATTATTTTAGGCTTATTGTGCACAGATAAATAATTATGAATAAATTGAAGGTATTGATGCAAATTTCAACAGTTTAAATACAATTCTGGGGATGTCCCAATCAGCATTTTACGCCTCTGATCACGATCCGATGTTTTAAAGGAAAAGTTTGACCAGCAAGGAATAAGCAATGGGTCATTATTTATACCTAAAAGCAAATATGTTCGCAATAAATATAGTAACCCCTCCCTCCTGCCATCTTCCAGCAGTGACATCACGGTGCGATAAGCCTAGCGCCATTCTCCCCGCTTTACAAGCTAAATCAATGGGAACTACTAGACACATCTGCTATCAACAACAATTATTGAAGATTTCCAGAGGACTTCACCATTGAAATTCACCAGAGCTATAGTGAAACTGACAATGCCCACGTGCATGGCAGCTGGATGTTGGAATACATCGGGTAAAAGTGAAAAAAAGAGTTATTTCACCTTTCTGATTCCTGATCCTCCACGGACGGGTTGATCGTTGGATTGCCAACTTGAAGAGGGAGGATTTGCCATCGAACTTCTGTCCAGAGAAAAAACACGTAATATGTAGCCAACATTTGGAAGAAGAATGTTTTCAAGATGACTTGGATAATAGCGCGTTGTGACAAACACCAGATACAGCACTGGGACTTGATCAACAGCCGATACTGCACCGTGACGTCACAAACCAGTAGGTGGCAGTAGTGTTCTTTGACAAACATGGACGCCTCCAGTAAAGCACATTCACATGAAAATTACTCTGAATTAAAAACACCAATCATTTATTGAACAGGATGGAATAATTTCATATTTAAAGAACTTTCAGAAGGTTCAATTCTGAATATGAGCGGACTTTTTTTCCTGCATTACTTTTACTTTTATACTAGTAGTTTTAAAAATGGTACCTTTCACTGGAGTAAAAAGTTAAGTTGATCCTCTAACTTCTACAAAAGTGTTTTTAAACAGTGAGATTTATACTTGAGTAATAAATATTAATACTTTTAACACCTTTGCTTAGTTTGTAGAAAAGGTTGAAATGAATGGAAGTGAGTTAGAGGTGAGTCTGAGTGCCGTCAAAATGCTGCAGACTGAATAAGGAGAAACAGTTTAGTGACTGAAAGCGAGGGGAGGGGATGATATCGACCCCGTTGGAATGCCCCCCCCCCACCGCCGGCCTCTTGAAGTGGGGCTCATAAAGCGATGGAGCAGGCTGCCTTCCTTTAGAAACAGAACATGTGTGTGGGTTCTCTGGCTGACGGGTTGCTTTCTCTCCTTCACACACTCACACATGCACAGAGCCCCAGCTTTGTTGTGGTTATGCAAATTGGGAATGTGTAGCTCTATTCAGCGGCTCCACGGAGCCATATGGCGGTGGACGTGTTTGTGTTGGAGGTGGAGAGAGGGAAGTGTGCACGCTGGAATTTCCTCTCCTTCCTCGGGGTTCATGCTTCACTCTCACTTCATAGGAAAACTCCGCTGCTGTCCCAATGTTTCACAAAGGAAAAAAAGGTTGAACAATAATATGAACCTAATTAATCATGTTTTTAAAATGTCGGGATAATAGATTAGTAGTCAGTGAGTGTTTAGCCCTGATGGAAACGCCTTTGCTCACTGCTGCTGCTCTTTATTTTTAGGTTTGATGTTTTCATTGTTATATTGTTGGACAAGAAGCAAATAATTAAATCTGACCTGGAAACGAGGCTCAGAGCAGAATTAGGCCCGAGTGTCACATAAACACCCGTTTAGCGTTTTAACAACACGATGATTGGTCAAACACTGCAAAAACAATCTAGTAATAATTTAAAAATTCTTAAATTAAGTATATTTACCCTTAATTTGAGCAGGTAAATAAGATGATCGGCTAATGGAATGAGTATGTTTACTTTGAAATAAGATTATTAGATAATATGCACTTGAAATACAACAATATTTATTTCTTATTTTTAATGTAAATTGTCTCGTTCCATTGGCAAAGTGTCTCACTGACCTTCTCAATTCAAGAAAAAAATGACATTCAAGAAAAAAATTACTTATTTTAGGAAAAAAATGACTTACCTATTTAGATTTCTATTTTTTGCAGTGTATGTTTAACACGATTTCACACATTAAATGAATTAAATCATTAACAGTTTATTATTGGATGCATTTAACAGAACATTTTCAGGAAATCCTCAGAACCAGAAGGATTGTCAGGTTTTCTGTGCGTTATAAATCACACTGGAAAAAATAGAAATCTAGATTAGTCATTTTTTCTGAAAATGAATAAAATAAGTGCATTTGTTCTTGGATTGAGGAGTAAAAGAGGACATTTTGTCAATGGAACAAGACAATTTACACTTAAAATTAGAAAACATAATTGCACTTATTTCAAGTGTACATTATCTATTTATTTTATTTTAAAAGTAAAACTCCTCATTCCATTGGCAGATCATCTTATTTTCCTACTCAAATTAAGGGGAAATACACTTAATTTAAGAAATTTTTACTTATTTCCAGATTTCACATGTTCCAGTGCACATGTGAAATGTTCTCAGCACACTACAAAAACTGTAAATCTAAATAAGTCTGTTTTTCTTAAAATAAGTACATTTTGTCTTGAATTAAGGAAGTTACATTTAAGTTAAATTAAGGGTAAATACACTTGTTGACTTATTTGTATATAGTTTTTACACTGTGTTTCTTCACTGGAATAACACTCTAGAAATAAGTAAGTATTTCAAATCTAAATTGTCTTGATCTATTGGAAAAATGTTTCTATTAGCTCCTCAATCCATGAACAAATTAACTTATTTTAAGAAAATAATGACTGGCGATGTGGCAATAAGCATAATTGTCTTGATGCCAAAGAGCCCAAAATATTTTACTTTCACAAGTGGAGCAGTACGGCTATCGCCATAGTGTTCCGCTTGATTAATGCATATAAATAGCTTTATTATAATTATGCAGGGAGTTTTACAGATGATATAGACACTGCAATGTTAGTAGAACAGGAAAGGAAAACAGAAAAAAGAGAAAAGATGAAAGAAAGAGGAGATAAAAGGGAGATAATCGCTATTGCTGAAGTATAAGTAGTATTATTTAATCTGACATGTATTCTGTTACCTGAAGATAAGAATAATGGCTTTCTTTGTGGAAGTGAATCACTAAGTACCTGGAACAAGATGCCCCCCCCCCAGAGCACCAAGACGCCCAAAGGAACTCCGAGAGCAAAGGCGCCCAGGAGGGGCCAACCCAGGAAGTCCGTCCCCCCATCAAGGGAGGAGTAGAGACAGGCCCGAGGAAATCCCCCAGCCACCACAATGCCGGAGCCCCCTGGAGCTGCGGGGACGAGTCCGCGGGCTCCGCTGACAGCCAGCCACCCCGAAGTGGATCCGGCCCTGGGCCCCAGGGGCCCGAGCCACCAGGAATAAGCCAGTAGCTGCCCGGGCATCCACCCCCAAAGTTTCTAAATTTGATTAGAGGATCTCCATGCAGGCTGGTCATCCCTCTGATGAGACCTTTTGTGGGTTTTTTCACTGGCATCCATCAAAAAAGCAGCTTTCTCACTAACACAACTGAATCAGTAAAAAAAAATTACTCTGCCAGCGCCTAATTCTGCTTGAAGAAGCCAGAAGAGAGAAAGAATGACTTAGAGAGGAGGAGAGGAAGTGAAAAGGGAGACCCTCTCTCGCCTTTTCTCTCAGGCGGCCATGTCTAATTCAGTCCCGTAGAGAAATGAATGGTTTTTTTGTGGAAGGGTCAGGAACCCCTTCGGTTCAGAGGTCCATCAAAGTGACTGTTGTTTTTTTTCCGGTTTGCTCACCCATCGCCTCTGAATGGATATTTAAATAAGCATTCACTAAACATAAAGCCGAGTCCACAGCTGCCCATCACAACATTAACTCCATTTGCATGCGTGTTTTGGTTTGGAGCTTATCCTGGAGCGAGCGGCGCTCTGCGAGGCCGTGAACACTTGATGACCTCATTAAGGGAAGGCTGGATGTGGGAAAGTCTGGGAGAGACTAGGCATGATCAGAGCATTTTCTACTTCCTCCGCTAGAGGGGCGGGGTTTCTATCTGTAGCCGCTCCTCTGATCAGACACAGTGGAAGGCTGCCGTCAGGTTTCAGCCGCTCTGTACAGCCTAATTGCTCCACAGGTCGGTTCTCTGCACACCTGAGCAACTGGAATCAATCTTTACGCAGCTGTTTGTTGCTCACCACTGCTCTGAGATCAGTAAGTTTATGGCTGTGTGTTGGCAGGTCGGTAAACTGGGGAGGAAAGCTTGGGTAAGGGCTTGGGGTGGAGAAGGATCAGGCTCTTTTAGACCAGGGGTCGGCAACCCTTATTGGACCAAAAAAACAAATCTGTCTGGAGCCGCAAAAATGTGAAAGTCTTCTACAAGCTCCGTACGGCAACACGAGCCCGTAACATCAACAATGACCCCTCACCCCCCCACCATGGACTGTTCTCTCTGCTGCCCTCTGGGAAGAGGCTTCACAGCATTCAATGCAGGCCCAGCAGGTTCTGCAACAGCTTCTTCCCCGCCGCCATCACACTGCTGAACTGTTGAGAAACTCTAAATCATGTCACAGACTCTGCATCACACTGATAACACCAAACCAAAAAATACTGCATATTTGCATCATAAATATTAATGCTCTGAACATCAATGCCTTTTTTGCACCATGTTTTTTTTCCCCACACTGTTTACATTTGATCACTGCTGCACTTTATGGAATGGAAATGTTAATTTACTCTACTAAATGACATTTCGTTTTGTATACACTCTGCGTGTACAGAATGACATTAAAAGTTGTCAAAGTCTAAAGCCCATTTCCATTCCCCTCTGAAAACCCATCCACGCCGAGCTCGGTTCCTTACGACCGTTTCCACACCACGCTAGCACGGTTCCTCGTCCCCTAGGGGCGATCTATGCTACTATTGCTCTCTAGAAATGAACAAGCAAACCAACATGGCGGCGCTCGTCACATTCAGGAATTTTGGTTATAATTGTGTTATTTCCTTGTTTGCAGAGAGTCCTTATTTCATTCCCTTTTTTGCCCTGCATTTCCAATCCTTCCTTGTCGTCGCGTTTTCTTTTTGCTTTGCCCTCTGTTCACCCATTCTCTAAACTCACAACCAGCTGAAAAATAACAAACGCTCAGTTCAGGTGTTTGATAAAATATGGGAATCAGGAAATTGTCTATAAACCAAACTGAACGATTGCTGTTCTCTACTTCAAAAAGCACTTTAGATTTTAAAATGGAAAAATGTTTGATTGCATAAAAACCTCATTTTATTTCAGTTTTTAATTCTGTTTAAAGTAACAGATTTTAATTAAAAATGTCTCCGGACCTTTACTGTTTAATGATTTTCTTTATTTGGACCCCGCTGAAGTGAACTGATCTCATCAGTTTTCTATCTAGATTTTCTGTTTCTATAAAGCACAGCTGGAAGGAGGAATAAAATAAAACTTTTAGAAAAACTGTAATGAGACGGTTTGTAAAACGTTTACAGCAGCTTGAAACAAATTACATATTTCACATGTTATGATTTAAAGTTCAGAATGTGTCACATTCCCATATAAAAGATCTGGATTAGAAACAAATCCATAAAATCAATACACCTTATCCATACCTGATAAACAAACACTTTCTCAGATTATATCCTGAAAACAGATTATATTTCATGACTTTCCTTTAGACAAAAATCTCCCTGGTTTCTTTTTACACTCTACAATTTTACATTCTACAATTCTTTAATTTTTTTTTACTTCTTATGCTTTGAAATTACATATCGGCCTCAATGTGTTGTTATGGATTGTAATATTAATAATGTAATAGTCCACCTGTCAGAGTAGGGTGGCGGTTTGACAGGTGGACCCAAATGCAGACTGAAGCTGAAAGAGGTTACTTAAAGATTTATTATCCAAAAGGGTTCAACAGAAGCAAAAACATAAATTTACAAAATCCACAAAAAGTGAGAACCAGGATTACTCACAGCAAGGAGGCAAAGAAACGACGACAAACCAGCAAAGAGTGACTGAACAGGAGGAGAATAAATGGGAGAGACAAACAAAGGCCAGGCTAATTAGCAGGTTGGGAGCAGGTGTGAACAGAGGCGTCTAGAAGGGAGCTAGGGAAAGGAGACTGACACAAGAGGGCAGCAGAGGGCAAACAAGAAATATCGAAGAACTAAAATATAATCAAAAATAACTAGAACACAAAAATAAAAAATAAGACCAACTCAGAGATAAAACTATGACACCACCAAGACTTTACCTTTTATCATCTTTATTAATAAATTATTTTTAAACAATCACTCCTATTTTTTGTCAAAGCTTCCTGTAGTTTCTTCCCTGGGATGCGATAATCTTTAAATGTGTGGTTTCTCTCTCTGTCTGTCTCAGGTGATCAACGTGGACGGCAGCAACAGGCAGACTCTGCTGGAGGACAAGCTGCCCCACATCTTTGGTTTTACTCTGCTGGGCGAGTACATCTACTGGACCGACTGGCAGAGCCGCAGCATTGAGAGGGTCCACAAAGCCACGGCGGTGCGGGAGATCATCGTTGACCAGCTGCCAGATCTAATGGGCTTAAAGGCCACCAAAGTCACAGAGACCTTCGGTAAGGGCTGCCGATTTTAGGGCAGGGGATGAGAAGATTGGGCGGAGTCAGAAGGATGTGTGTGTTTCCAGGGACGAACGGCTGTGCAGAGGAGAACGGAGGCTGCAGCCACCTGTGCTTCTGGTGCCAAGGGGCTGTCCGTTGCGCCTGCCCCATGGGCCTGGAGCTCCTCTCAGACCTCCGGACCTGCGTGGTTCCTGAAGCCTTCCTGCTCTTCACCAACAGGTATGACGATCAGCCGTTGATGAACGAGACGATCAGGAGGACAATTCACCCAATCAGCAGCACTGATCGCTGTAATGTTTGGCAGGAATGTGGATCAGTAAAGGACCTGTATCCACCTCTTCCTGCCAGACGCCCTGCACTACTTTATTATTTAAACAGCTTGGAACGGAACCTTAAAAGCTGCTAGTGTGTTTTTACGCACAGTCTGTATTTCCAGACAGCTAAAATGTTTTAAATTAGGGAAACATTGTTGGTTAATCAGCCAGCTGACCAGAAGTGTGCAGCACAGTGGAAGGTATTAGAGGACTAAACCTGGAACTTCTATACTAAGGTTTCACTAAGGCAAAAACGACTAAAGGATCGAGCCAGACCAGGACTGACCCAGAACAAGACCAGCGGACAGTTAGCAGCGGATGGTTAGTAGCGGATGCTTAGCAGCAGTGGATGATTAGCAGTGCCTCAAAAGCAAGTTAGCAGTGGATGGTAAGCAGCAGATGGTTAGCAGACGATGGTTAGCAGTGGATGGTTAGCAGACGATGGTTAGCAGTGGATGGTTAGCAGTAGATGGTTAGCAGTGGATGGTTAGCAGTAGATGGTTAGCAGTGGACGGTAAGCAGACGATGGTTAGCAGTAGATGGTTAGCAGCGGGTGGTTAGCAAACGATGGTTAGCAGTAGATGGTTAGCAGCGGGTGGTTAGCAAACGATGGTTAGCAGTAGATGGTTAGCAGCGGGTGGTTAGCAAACAATGGTTAGCAGTGGATGGTTAGTAGTAAGTGTTAGCAGTGGACTGTAAGCAGCAGATGGTTAGCAGACGATGGTTAGCAGACAATGGTTAGCAGTAGATGTTAGCAGTAGATGGTTAGTAGCGAGTGGTTAGCAGTGGGTGGTTAGCAGCGGATGGTTAGCGGCGGATGGTTAGCAGCGGATGGTTAGTAGCTGATGGTTAGTAGTGGCTGGTTAGCAGTGGAGGATTAGCAAGGGCTCATTAGCAGGTTAGTAGTGGGTGGTTATCAGTTGCTCATTAGCAGGTTAGTAGTGGATGGTTAGCGGCGGATGGTTAGCGGCGGATGGTTAGCGGCGGATGGTTAGCGGCGGATGGTTAGCAGCGGATGGTTAGTAGCTGATGGTTAACAGTGGATGGTTAGCAGTGGAGGATTAGCAAGGGCTCATTAGCAGGTTAGTAGTGGGTGGTTATCAGTGGCTCATTAGCAGGTTAGCAGTGGATGGTTAGCAGTGGCTCATTAGCAGGTTAGCAGGGGATGGTTAGCAGTAGATGGTTAACAGTACCTCAGTAGCATTGGATGGTTAGTTGTGAATAGTTAGCGCTGGTTTGTTAGCAGTACCTCAGTAGCGGTGGCTGTTTCTGAATGGACCTGTCTGCATGCCTTGTTCTCCTCAGGGACAGCATCAGGAGCATCTCATTGGGGACGAACAGCAATGACGTGGCCATCCCACTGACAGGAGTCAAAGAAGCATCCGCTCTGGACTTCGATGTTTCTGAAAGGAGAATCTATTGGACAGACGTTCAGGCCAAGGTAGGCCCGGCGGTTCCAGAACCAGTTCTGTTTGACACAGACAGGAAGCAGCACTTTTCTCACCCTTACCTCCCATCTGTCCTTCAGACCATCAGCAGGGCGTACATGAACGGCAGCTCTGTGGAGCACGTCATTGAGTTCGGACTGGACTACCCTGAAGGAATGGCCATCGACTGGATGGGCCGAAACATCTACTGGGCCGACACCGGAACCAACCGCATCGAGGTGGCGCGGCTAGATGGCCAGCACCGACAGGTTCTGGTCTGTAAGGATCTGGACAACCCCCGCCTGCTGGATAACCCTCGATCTCTGGCACTGGATCCGGCCCACGGGTAGGACAGCGCCACGTGTTTGATCCCAGTTCCTGACGTCACTGGTCCCATTAGATCAGTGTGGAAACCAGTTACAGATGGAAGTTCTGACCAAATTAGGCTCAGTGAGAATCAGAAGCTTGGAGGCGAATAAGACTCACAATAATCCTCTTGAAACGCGTCGCACTGCTTCCTCCTCCTCCTCCATCCTTATTTTTCCAGCTGCCTTCATTTTTGTCCTTTCTCTGATATTCTCATCTTCTTACATCTTTCCTTCATTCCTCCTTCCTCACGTCCTTTTATCTCTCTGCCTACCGTATAAAGAAACTGCTGACGGGGGGAACAATTTACTGACCATGCCTGCCACAGAACGCTGCCTTTGGCGTGTTCTTATGGCTACCAGGGGCCCCAGCACTTCAGTTCTGAACACCAGCGGTGTTTGCGGGTAGGGGAGTGGGGGTGGAAATTCTGCTCCCTTCTGCCATAACATCCAGGGCAGTCATAGGAGCTCTTAAGTCTTGATAAGGGGGAGGCCGAATCCAAAACAACACTTATTGTTTTGAGAGCAGGTTGCACAGGTATTTTCCGTCAACCTTGAGTCTTTGCTGGCTCTACGTGGTGAATGCAATATTCCAAATTTGTTTAGCTTTTCCACCTTGAAGCGAGCGTGCACATCCAAGATATTATCCCATCTCACCTTTGAGTTCAACCCACCCAGCATATGGCTCAGCTCTCGATCTTGCTCATTCACAGCCTGATCAATTCCTAAATTGCCGCCGACATCCTCCGTAATTGTAGATACATCAGGTATCCTCCAAATCCAAATTTAAGGCCCCGTCCACACGAAGTCAAAACGAACACGAAACGCTAATATTTTCCAGAACGTTTGTCGTAAAGACGGAAACGTAAAATAAATGTGATCGTCCACACAAATGCATGAAAACGCTGCAAAATGTATGCCAGGCCTGTAAGTGGCGCTGTGGTGCCAAAGCAAAAATAAGCGACGAAATGTTGGGCATGCGCACTAATATTTATACATGGTTGCCCTGCGGGTCCATTTTCGTGGTTCAGTCAAATTCAGGTGCTGAACTATGTCGTCGATATTGCTCTGTTCTTCCTGGAGATATTCCAGAAGAAGAAGATTCTGTTGTAAGCCCGACAGCAGGGTGAGTAGCATGAGCAGCAACCATTCAACACAGTACGGCGCCATTGTTGTTGTGATACTGTGTCGCGCATGCGTGTTTAGAGGCGACGCTATGACGCATGCGTGTAAGAAAAAAAATGCGGTTAGAGCGTAAAGATGGAAACGCGAAAACGGCGTTTCAAAATCTTCCCACTCTGAAGGCTGAATAAAAAAAAGATAGTTTACAGACCCCGAAACGCCGGCTTCGTGTGGATGAGAGGCTGGTTTGGTGAAAAATTTGTGCGTTTAGGCCAGGGTTTGACTTCATGTGGACGGGGCCTAAGAAAAGAGTATGATAAATCCGAAAATCCATACATCTATGATATCCTCCACTAACAAATTGTAAAACACACCATCCTCCAAGCCTTCCAGGAGTCCATGGTCTTTCCCATGAAATATGTCCTGGTAGGACAGGACGGGTCTCCTTATCCGTCTTTGGATCAATTGATTAATTGCATTGAGAGACCAGCTGACCAGATCCATGGTTTGAATTGGGGTGATACATGCATGAATACGCTGATATTTTTTTAAACAAATGCATCAGTTCAGTTCTTATAATTAAATAAAACATGATGGGAGGATTGGATGTGGGATGTTTATCACAGCTGCTGCTCTCTCCACAGCTACATGTACTGGACGGAGTGGGGGGGCCGTCCCCGCATAGCCAGAGCCTATATGGACGGCAGCACCATCACCACCCTGGTGGATAAAGTGGGCCGAGCCAACGGACTGACCATCGACTACCTGGACCATCGGCTCTACTGGACCGATCTGGATACCTACATGATCGAGAGCACCAACATGCAAGGTTGGTTTTTTACCGATGACAAGAAGTCAGGAAGAAGGAGCCTTTCTGACAGCATGAAGTAGGCACGGCGTCCTCCTGCTGTGTGAGGAACAGATCCAGCATCCACAGATGGATCCAGAGGAGAGGATGCAGAACTTTGAACAGCTGTTCTGATTTCTGGTTTCTCCTCCAGGCCTCCAGAGGGAGATCATCATAGACGACCTTCCTCGCCCCTTTGGACTCACCCAGTACAGGGACTTCATCTACTGGACCGACTTTAACCAGCGCAGCATCGAGCGGGCCGACAAGCGCAGTGGCCAGAACCGCACCGTTGTGCTGCAGGTACTGAAGCGGCTGCAGGTGGCGCTCTACGAGCCGTCAGATGCTGACCTAACAGCCACGGTGTTTCCTCAGGGTCAGCTGGAGCTCATGCTGGACATCCTGGTATTCCACTCGTCCCGTCAGGACGGTTCCAACGACTGCTCCCAGAACAACGGCAACTGTGCCCACCTCTGCCTGGCCACTCCTGCCGGCGCCCAGTGCCGCTGTGCCTTCCACTACACCCTAAACCACGATGGGAGAAACTGCAGCTGTGAGTACAGACCCCCACAGTGGCAGCTGGAGTCATAGGAGCTCTTAAGTCTGAAACATACTAAGGCGTTGGGTTGTTGCGGCGGTCTGTGTGCACCGTGCATGAGCCCATAGAAGCAAATGAAGGTGCAGAACCCGCTAAAACCACAGAGGGGCAGTGATCAACTTAATGATCAGAAAGGCAGAAAAAAAAGTTAAAGTCCCACTGCCTACGACTGAGTATTAGGGACATTTTTTTTAATGTTTTCATTTTGAGAATAAAGATTATAAAGTATAACTTCACACGATGCTCCACATTCCTCATTTTAGGGAAGAAAGAGCTTCTGGGAAGAGTTGTCATAAAATAAAACTTGTTTCTCTTAATTTTAGGACTATTCTAGTTGTGACTTTTTTCTCATAATATTATGACTTTATTCTGGTAATTTTACGACTTTATTCTCCAAGTAGAAGAAAAAATATCTCTAGCCTGGCCCTAATGCTCCGTCGTAGGAGGATAATTATGCACAATTATCCTGCACAAAAATTGTTTTTTTTCTTATTTTAATCATAAATCATCTTATTCCAGTGGTAAATTTCTCATTTACCTGCTGAAATCAAGAAAAATGTAGATTTTTGAGGCATTAGGGGGCGCTGCTGCCCAAAACATCCCAAAAACCATAAAGCTGCAGATGCAGGTATGATGAAATCAGCCTCACATGATTTTCTTTTCTGACAAACTGCATCTATGTTGTTTTGTAAGAGGCATGTATTCAACTAATCTGTAAAAGGTTAAATACACCAAATCAAATCATTTAAGTTTGCCGTTTGTCTTTCTTCTGAGTGGACTTTCCAGGCGCCTGGCTAAAACTCACTCGCTTCATCCAAATGTAAAAAAAAAAATAAAACACAAATAGTTGGATTCAGGAAATGTATAATTCATTCATTTATTGTAAAAAAAAAGAACTACTTTCACAGATTGTTCATTTATCTGTAGCAGAAAGTTGTGTGCAGAATAATAGCAGCCCAACATTTCTGTCCAGATCTCTTTCTCTTTTTGGCTAAAATTCTTAATTAATGAAAATGTTGACTGGAGAGGAGAACATCTGAAAGTTAGGCTGCTCGGCTGAAATGATGTTAAATGGTTTTCAAGGATAAATTACTTCCAGATCCACCTTGTTTTGTCAATAATCTGTATAAACTGTGTTATAGAGCCGTCTATATGTCTCTGACATAATTTTATTGCAGCCCTGCCTAAAGCTGAAACAATTAATCGCATTAATTGATTATTAAAATAATCATCTAGTTTATTTTCAATTCAGTTTATTTCTATAACGCCAATTCACATCATGTCATCTCAGGCCACTTTAAGGCCCATTCATACCTCACGTAAAAGACGGATACGGATACGTGTGGAGTGTTTCATACGTTCTAACCGTCGATTTCGTCCGTACTTTGACACGAAAATTGGGAGCTTACGCTCACGGACGAAACGGATCAA
>NW_015151099.1:68955-74407 GCF_000732505.1 Cyprinodon variegatus
TCAACCAGCTCCACAGGCGGCCCCGTCCAGGAAACACACAGCCAGGCAGACGAGCTTCCCTCTGATCCACCCGAACCTTCAGAACCATTTGATTTTATATCCTCCCACTGGGAACAAGGCTTGCAGCGTGATCCGTGCCAAGTTACAAACATTCAGAGGTGAATGAGGTGAATCTTGACTAGGTCAAGATTGCGTCCCTTTTGGCCCCCTCACGCCCTCTGGCGAGTATAAACCCGGCTTTAGAGGCAGCAAAAACATGAAGCACTCCCAAAAGGTCTAAATAACAAAGAAAAGCACTTAAACATTGATAAAACTTTTCTTTCATTCTAAATATTTAAACTGTACGGTTTCTAACCTTTTTAAAGACATTAAAAACATGGAATCTGGCTTCATGTTGATCAAACAGCGGCAGCGCTTTGACCAGAACGCTGCTTTCTGTCACAGTTTAGCAGATCCTGTGACTTAGTCTGGAACGACCAAATGCCAAATATATTACATGTTTTTAAAGTTTTTAACCCTGCTAGTATGCAGGTTACTGCAGGTTTTAAAATATGGAGCAAAAAAATTACAAAAAGCAGATAAAATGACTTCTGCTGCAAGGAAAAGTTCAATAAATTAAAAGTCTGTTTTTTTTTCTGCTTGATAAAATAAATGGGATAAGCTTTCTAAGCTTTTGTCTGACTTTATTGGGTACAGATCTATTTCATGAAAGTTGAACATCTGTGCTCCATCCAGTTGTACTTAGATGGTGTCGTTTAACCCGTTCTCCTCTGTTAGCGTGTGGAAGGCTAGCTGGTGACCCGCTGGTCGTCTCATGACCTCCTGCTCTTCCCCTCTCTCTGCAGCTCCTCTAAGTTTCCTGCTCTTCAGTCAGAGGGCCAGCATCAGCAGGATGGTGTTAGGAGATCAGAGTCCTGACATAATCCTTCCGATCCACGTCACGAAAAACGTCCGAGCCGTCAGCTACGACCCGCTGGAACGGCTGGTCTATTGGGTGGATGGACGGCAGAACATACGAAGGGCCAGAGACGATGGAAGCATGGTAACGCTGCCAGCAGAAGGAGAACAGCTCCTGCTGCTGCAGATGTTGACCTTTGCCCTCTGTGGTCCTCTCCAGGCTTCCATCGTGGCAAGCAGCCCTGCTCAACAGGTGGACAACCAGCTCCACGACCTGAGCCTCGATCCCTACAGCCGCCACATCTACTGGACCTGTGAGACCACCAACACCATCAACGTTCAGAAGATGGACGGCCGAATGGTGGGCGTGGTCCTCAAGGACGACACGGACAAGCCCAGAGCCATCGTGGTCAACGCAGAGAAAGGGTAACTATGGTGGCGGCGGACAGAGGGACGGACACCTGCAGGAGTTTAAAGGTCCATCTCCTCTCCACAGGTGCATGTACTTCACCACGGTGCAGGAGCACTCTGCCAAGATCGAAGCAGCCAGTCTGGACGGCACTGAGAGGGAGTCCCTGTTCTCCACCGGCCTCATCAGGCCTGTAGCTCTGGCTCTGGACAACAAGCTGGGGAAGCTGTTCTGGGTCGACGCTGACCTGAAGCGCATCGAGAGCAGCGACCTGACGGGTGAGTTCTCCTTAGCTCGCTCAGCCTTAAACGCACCTCAACGCGTGGAAACTCCAAGGCTCTAAACTGTGAAAGCGGCAGGTGTCTGACTGACTGAGAAACGGAAACAATCAGGGTTAAAGATGTCCTATTTTCTAAGCACTGAGCTGGTTTTGTTACCATCAAAGATCCTCCAGCTCCTGCCTAACTGTTTATTCTACCATTCTTTGGAAAAACTTGTCTGTTTTGCCTTAAAAAACTTAAAGCTCCTGTCACACCTTGACGATATAGACCTGGGTATGCCTGACGTACGCAAAATCTGGCAGAAACACTGGCATACGTTGGATAAGTTATGAACATGCTGAAGTACACTGAAATCCGCTGGAACATGTAGATATACAGAAAGTGCGTATTCCAGCGTCTGCCATCCGTGGGCTGTCAGTTCCAGGTCAGTTCTCTGATGGTTGAAATCCGTTCAGTGTCAGTCCCTCATCAGTCGTGGCGTCTAGCTTATCCTAAACCTCTGAGTAACTTGTGCATAACTTCTGCGTAACTTATCAAGAACTTCTCTCCAACGCATATCAACATATCTGACGTGTTTCAGACGAGCGCTGAACGTGTTTCTTTAGGCTCCTTTCACACCTTGCTGATTTGTCCGGCATCTGCGTAACGTACTAGGATCTCCTAAACGCTGGCATAGGCTGACCTTTCTATGTGTTTTTTCTATGCTGGGCGTATACATCGAGTATTCATAATGAGTCCAGAATTTCTATCCAACGACAGCCTAACTTCTGCATAACGCATTGTAATGCCCAGGAAATGATGCACAAGCAAGTGTCCAGAGGCGCCCGCCCTGCAGAAAAAGATTTCTTTGATTGCGGTATTAAACTAGCTGCTGTTTACCGCCCGCCCAAAAAAAGAAAAAGAAAGAAAGAAGGTTTTTGGTGTCAGCAGATTGAGCGTCACGTCTGCTAGGAAGTTTGTTGGTGGTGGGCGTGAACGCAGGGAGGATCCATCACCCTCACCTTCTGGCTCACCCTATGATGGGGATGAAGTCTGGAGGAGAACTGATGGTTTCCTCCTGTGAACCCCCTTTATACCAAAACGCTGCTAATACCCCATTATTTGTGGACCCAGCCGGTGTAGAACCTGGGATTATGGGCCATGTCTCCAGAACATTTGTGTTTCTGTGGGGACAAGTAGAGATTAGAAGCAGGCTTTCTTAGAGCTGGTTTTCCTCATTTATTTTTTATTTATTTTGTTTCCCTGCGCTCATCCACAAGTCTTTTTTGTTAATATCAGCTGTTGCTGCGACGTTTCAGCTTTGCTGCGACGTTTCAGCTTTGCTGCGATGTTTCAGCTTTGCTGCGATGTTTCCGCTTTGCTGCGATGTTTCAGCTTTGCTGCGATGTTTCAGCTTTGCTGCGATGTTTCCGCTTTGCTGCGATGTTTCCGCTTTGCTGCGATGTTTCCGCTTTGCTGCGATGTTTCCGCTTTGCTGCGATGTTTCAGCTTTGCTGCGATGTTTCAGCTTTGCTGCGATGTTTCCGCTTTGCTGCGATGTTTCCGCTTTGCTGCAATGTTTCAGCTTTGCTGTGATGTTTCAACCTTGCTGTGATGTTTAGGGTTAACATTTCTCCTCTCTTCTCCAGGGGCCAATCGCATTGTTCTGCAGGATTCCAACATTCTGCTGCCGATGGGCCTGACGGTTCTAGGAGACCATCTGTACTGGATCGACCGGCAGCAACAGATGATCGAACGGGTGGATAAACTGACAGGAGAGGGCCGCACGCGCATCCAGGGACGGATATCATACCTGACCTCCATCCACGCAGCAGAGGAGATGGACCCGCAGGACTTTGGTAGAGATCCGTCTCTCTGATTGGTCCATCAGGGACACCGTACCAAACTGGCTCTGATAGTTCACATGCTTTTTGTTTCTGCATCCAGCTTCCCATCCCTGTTCCCGGGACAATGGAGGCTGTTCTCACATCTGCATTGCAAAGGGTGATGGGACATCCAGCTGCTCCTGTCCCATGCATCTGGTCTTACTCCAGGACCTGCTGCACTGCGGAGGTAAACCACCAGCAACCAGCAGGAAGTGCTGCCGTCTCTCCTCCTGCTGTTTCCTGTAACCCGCTGCTTCGTCTCCCTCAGAGCCTCCCACCTGCTCCACAGAGCAGTTCACCTGCTCCACAGGAGAAATCGGCTGTATACCCATGGCGTGGCGTTGTGACCATTACCCAGAGTGTGAAGATGGCAGCGATGAAGAAAACTGTCCCATCTGCTCCTCCCTCCATTTCCAGTGTGACGAAGGGAGCTGCATCGATATTCAGAAGCGGTGCGACGGGGAACCGGACTGCTCCGATAAGTCTGATGAGCATGAATGCAACAGTACGTGATAAACTGCAGACGCTGCACTCCATCTTTTTTACTCAGTCTGAACCCAAACGGTGGAGCAGAGTCTCAGAACTAGAACCACCGAACCGGCGTGGAAAAAAAAGATTTACTATGAGAGTGAGACGAGGAGGATCAGGACAATATGGAAGACAAGGAACAGAGAGATTAGAGGGAATATATAGGAGGCAGGATGCAGACCAGAGCAGCTAATCAGAGGGAGGTAGAGAGAGAAATACAACCAAAAGGGAAATGAACCAGTTTTCTAGTTTAAGTTTTTCACCGTTTGATTCCTTGCATCAACCTTATAAATGATCTATATCCAGCCATTCAGCATAGATGCTGCTACATGGCTGCCTATCTTATTCTGGCATTTGACCAATAAGATGAGCCCTTGAATGATAGATTATCTACTGGAAATTAAGCTGGGAAAAAAAAGGTAAAATCTAATTGAAACGTTCAAAAAGTTAATAAGCCTCGTTAACAATTATATTTAGGTTTATAAACTAAAAAATGTCAGTTCCAGTATCAGCATTAATGCCTCTAAGGTTATGTTGGACTAAAAAAAATCTGGGTTTTTCATGAATTTCTTATAGAAAAACTTTCATTATTTTTCTTAATATATTCTGGCAAATTGGCGTTTCTTGTTATTACATTGACATTAATTTTTGCCATCAGAATATCCATATTTCTAGAATGTTCCAAAGGTAATAAGGTCTTTGCCTGGATTCCAATAACACTATTGGCCGGAAATGTTGATTTTCAAAGTATTTCACCGAGCGCCCTATAAAGGGTTAATAATGAAGAAAACAACATCTGTGATTTAATCCTTTCTCCATGACTGCATGATAATCATTTTAGTTAAAAACTACATAATTGAACATCATAATTAATGTATTCATTAATTTGTGTTAAAATTCATCCTTTGAGTTCTGCATCAATGAAAATAATTTACAGTCAGGTCCATAAATATTGGGACATCAACACAATTCTAATCGTTTTGGCTCTATACACCACCACAATGGATTTGAAATGAAATAAACAAGATGTGCTTTGTCTGCAGACTTTCAGCTTTAATTTGAGGGTATTTAAATCCAAATCAGATGAACGGTGTAGGAATTACAACAATGTGTATATGTGCCTGCCACTTTTTAAGGGACCAAAAGTAATGGGACAATCTTCTGCTAAGCTGTTCCATGGCCAGGTGTGTGTTATTCCCTCATTATCCCATTTACAAGGAGCAGATAAAATGTCCAGAGTTCATTTCAAGTCTGCTATTTGCATTTGGAATCTGTTGCTGTCAACTCTCAATATGAGATCTAAAGAGCTGTCGCTATCAGTGAGGCAAGCCATCATTAGGCTGAAAAATCAAAACAAACCCATCAGAGAGATAGCTAAAACATTAGGTGTGGCCAAATCAAGTGTTTGGAACATTCTTAAGAAGAAAGAACGCCCCTGTGAGCTCAGCAACACCAAAAGACCCGGAAGACCA
>NW_015151099.1:77195-78576 GCF_000732505.1 Cyprinodon variegatus
TTGTATTAACCATACATGGAGACAGAGTTTTATGGGGCCCCCAGGAACTTGGGGCCCTAAGCCACTGCATAGTATTGCCTAATGGTAAATCCCTCCCCTGGATTCAGGTGATGATGAGCTAATCTAATGTGCAGAGTTGTAGACCAGGTTTATTTTAATCCTGATTTAATGAAACACCTTGTGCAGCGTCTCACCGGTCCACCTCTCCCCCTGTCTTCCAGCCGTCTGCGCTCCCACCCAGTTCCGCTGTGGGGACAACCACTGCATCACCAAGAAGCAGCAGTGTGACAACTACTCCGACTGCCTGGATGGATCGGATGAGCTGGCCTGCGGTAAACACTCAGCAGCAGTTTTTTTTCTGGTGGACTTCCTCTCAACATGTCAGTCACTGGATCTGCTCCTCTTCTTTTCCGTAGATTATATTTCTCCATCCTCAAGCTTCCTTCCGAGTAATGAAACCACCAACCCCATTGGTCCAGTCATCGCCATTATCCTGCTGATGTTTGTGATGGGCGGAGCCTGTTTTGTCTGTCAGCGCGTGGTGTGTCGCCGTTACAAGGGTCCCAACGGGACTTTTCCTCATGAATACATCAGCGGGACGCCACATGTCCCCCTGAACTTCATCACCCCCAGCAGCTCTCAGCATGGTACCTACCAAGGTGGGGTCTGTTTGTTAGCGGCCGAGCTGTGAGTCCATGAGGTCTGTGTTCTGTTGGGGTGCTGATCAATGGGTTCTGTCTGCAGGGATCTCCTGTGGAAAGTCCACCATGAGCTCAGTCAGCTTGATGGGCAGCAGCAGCAGTGGAGCTCCTCTCTATGACAGGAACCACGTGACCGGAGCTTCATCCAGCAGCTCTTCATCTACCAAAGGAGCCTTCTACCCAAAGGTACCGGCAGCAGAACACACCCTGATCCTACAGCTAGAACCTCAGTGACCAACCACTGTTTTCTGCTGCAGATCCTGAATCCTCCTCCGTCTCCGGCCACTGACCGCTCTCTGTACAACACCGAGGTCTTCTACTCCTCCAACAGTCCGTCTACAACCAGATCGTACAGGTTAGCCTTCCTCTGCCGTCTCTGGCTCACTGCTCCATGTCTGACGCGGAAAATTCACAGCGCTAACGCTGCTAATCCTGCTGATGATGCTAATGCCACTAACGTTACTATCGCTGCTGATGATACTGATGTTGCTAATGATGCTAGTGCTAACGCCGCTAAGGCTGCTAATCCTGCTAATGACGCTAATGCCGCTAACGCTGCTATCGCTGCTGATGATACTGATGCTGCTAACGCTGCTAATGATGCTAGTGCTAACGCTGCTAATCCTGCTGATGATGCTAATGCCACTAACGTTACTATCGCTGCTGATGATACTGATGCT
>NW_015151099.1:79990-83081 GCF_000732505.1 Cyprinodon variegatus
TAAATGACCGTCCTGTGAGCCTGAAGCCGCCGTTCTCCTCCTGTCTCCAGATCCGCTCCACTGTCTGTCTTCTGGACATTTTCCTGATGAGAAGCAGACAGACTGAATGACTGGAGGCTGGAAAAGTTTGGAAAATCTTTTCAGTGTTTTCCAGGTGTGGATGAATACGGGATTGAGGAATATCTTTTCTTCTCCAGACTTTTTTTCTTAAATAATCCTGTTTTCCACCTTTTATCCTGGTCTCTTCTCAATGTTTTCCTGCGTCCTCCATTCCTTCCAAGTTTCCTTCTGATTTCCTCTTCGTCTCCTCTCCTTTGCTTCTATCCATCCTTCCTCACATCCTTTCCTTCCTCTACCAACACGTGCCCTTAAATGAACTCTAAAGTCTGATTGTGTGAAAGTCTGGACTCTTTGGATGGAACCTGTGACTCTGTGACCTTTAGCCGAGGGTCACCGGCTAACGAGCAGGAACAGGTCGAGCTATAAGCTACACGCTGCATGTGGAATGAAGTCATTTATGAAGTGAGAGCCAACCTTCGGGAATCCGACCTCTGACCTTCTTCTCCTGGTCCAGTTTACCAAATGTACCTTTGCTGCTATTATGTACAGAATCAACCAGATGCTATGACATTACTCCGAAATGCCAAAATGATCCTTGTCATCCTGACAACAGATGATGAAGCTATTTTACAACTAATAACGAATTATTCTCCAGCGTTTTGTTGCGTTAGTATATTTCTGCTAGCATGTACTCTTCTGTATTCACCTTCAGCCTCAACTCTAATTGGACCCAAACCCAGGAACCGTGGAAACTTCTAGAACAAAACCAAAGCTTGTTTCACTCATACCGTTTACCTTCATCTTGATTTCAGTCTCATTTTGTAAAATATATATATATATTTTTATATATATATATATATATATATATATATATATATATATATATATATATATATATATTGTGGAAATAATTTTCTTATGCTTTTTTTTTGTAAAATCTTCCTGGATTATTTTGGATTAGCCCCCAACTAATAGCATTTAGATGTTGCTTCATCATCATCATCATCATGCCCTTTTTAAGGTCAATGTAATGAAGCTGCGATGGAAACATGAAAATGCCTTGAGGCATTTTACTTCTTCACATCTTTAGTGTTTTTACACATCAAATTAATTTAAATAGTTTAGACAAAATCAGTCTTAATAAATCCAAACTTTTTAAAATGATAACTTTATTTATAAAGGAGCCATCTAAACCAACCTGGCCAGATGTAAAGCAGCTACTGGCTCCTCGGCTCTCTGTCGCCTCCCATCAGGGCATTATGGGATATTGTTGCCAATCACAATCATGTTAATTCAGAATTTTCTTCATAAAAGCCTCCACTGTTCATGGATATCTTTGTTTTACCATCTAAATTACCATCTAAAAAAATTATTTTTTTATATCTAATCTTGTTTAAAATCTCAAATGTATTTTGTGTGACAGAAAAAACTGCAGAGCACCAGCAGGGGGCGCACTTCTTTCATGAGTTTATCAACAGTTGCATTCCTAGAACAAACAAAAACCCCTGCTTCCAGTTTAACAGCCACATCCTGCCATTAAAGCAGCAGTTTGAATCCTCATCATCAAAGAGAAACAGCAGAAGGATTGAGAGAGAAGCATCCACTGCTGTTTCCAGTGAAGCTATCTGAGGAGAAAGATGCTGCTGCTGCAGCGCAGCTCCACCATACATCCCAACCCTTAGGAGCACTGACTGTTTTCTCAAGGGCTAAAAACCACTGTCAGTAAAACTCTGGAGGCTGTCTCTGTTTCAAATGCCTAGTTTGATATACAGTTCTGAATTTTTGTATCTAAATCACTTTTATATAATAAAGGTTTTATTTTAAAGAGGGTTGTTGTGTAATATTGATTGAATGCCAATTTATTCATTCATTTAGGCCATGTGTCCACACAGATCATGAATGAGAATCTTTTAGACCTGACTCTTCTTGCATCATCGCTTAACCCATGATGTCATAGGTCAATCCCTATGTCTCTGTTTTGCTATGATGCTACTTACCTCGCTGAGTTCCAATCCAGCGGCTGCTTACAATTCTATTCAGTTTATTTCTATAGCTCCAATTCACATCATGTCATCTCAGGTCACTTTCCAGTTCACCAGATCAACCAGTCAGATTGATTCAAAGTTTTCTATCTAAGGAAAACCAGCTGATTGCCTCCAAAGATTGTTTGGCCAATTACATCATAGCGCAGCGCCCAGGTCTGTTCGGAAGATTCCTCGTTATGCGGCTGACAAATGTGTTCTTTTAGCCCGTTTTGAAGGACAGGCCGCTGTATCCTGTGTAGCCTTGGGTATCCCATGATTCATTGCAAGTGCAAGCAATTTGGCTGCTTCATGATCAGTGAAAAAAGGGAAATGGTGCCGACCAGTCGTGAATATTGTAAGTTCAGTTTAATCTAATCCAAGTCTGTAATTTAAGCCCAGATTCTAACATCTCTGCAGTGTGGGGATTATAAATCTGATATCTGAGATGACTGTACTGTTGCTGAAGCTCCTCAGAAATATTTTTAGCACCCAGAAAATTAGTGAGAAGTTCAGCATCTATTCTTTGCCTGCCTTGTGTGTCAACTGTCATTGTCGCTAGGCAACAAAGTTTGTGTGCAGTGAAAGCAGGAGAAGGCTGGACCTCTTTGAATCCACAGCCAAACTCTTACAGCTTCCTTATTTTTCACTGGACTGGGTTCTTGGAGGACGCGGCCGCTGAAATCCAACACACTCATTGTCTGTGAATAACGGTGTGACTGTGTGGCAGAGTCACAGTGCCACCACAGGGCCCGTTGTATGTATTGCATCATCATCCGTGATTCTGACTGCACCTGTGTGGGCATGAATTTTATGAAAAGATGCCATTTTCCCTCCGTATAGACTAGCCTAAATTGTTTAACCTCAGCGCGAGTATTTGCTCTGTAAACCTGTTCAAATGGATGCGGTATAACGGATGGAGACAACGTCCATCCCTGGAAGATGCAGCTCTTCTTTCTCCTTCTTCCTGATTCAAAGTTTTCTATCTAAGGAAAACCAGCTGATTGCAT
>NW_015151099.1:84196-84757 GCF_000732505.1 Cyprinodon variegatus
GGGTAGAAAGATATAAGTAAATCTAAACAATGTATGTATAAAAAATATATCTGCAAAATATCTTATAAAAATAGTTAAGCAAATTGTGCAAAACAGCAATAAAAAAAAAATCTGATTGGATTTTTTTTTATAAACTAATCCTGTTGTCAGTTGCTCGTCAGGAGGCCACGTGGGACCCAAACTGGTTGAAAGTCTTTCATTTTTATCTGGTGCAGCACATCAACCAAACCACATCGACCCAGAACAATAGCAGACATGTTTCTTATATAGAGGTGGAACCAAATTGGAAGAAACCATTATAAAAGGAATATACAACTGCAAAATAAGCAAAAAAGAAAAATTGTTTTAAATGAACGGCTAATTAAGAAATACATTTACCAACCAATACAAATATTTTAATTCAAACAAAACAAATGCTCAAAACTAACATAGAAAACAGCATACATGAGACCAAACCAAATCCCCCCCCCTTCGATTCTCCAATGGTCTAGTCCTGTTCACACCGGCTTGGAGAGAGAAACAGCTGAGTAAATTAGAATATTTTGAAAAACTTGATTTATT
>NW_015151099.1:90359-93000 GCF_000732505.1 Cyprinodon variegatus
ATCCATGTTTCTCTTTTACGAAGAGTTAAGTAAAAAAAAAAAAAATTGTAAAGTGAAATTTAGAAAAATTAAAACCTGAAAATGTGGGCTGCCAAAGAAACCACACCCCAAACAAATCCACTGCACCCAAAACAACCTCAATAAACCAAACTACAAAACCAGATGCTGTGTTTAAATGTGATTTCAGCCAATATACAGATAACAACAGCTCATAGTTACACCTGTGCTGGTGCATTTAAAGGAGGACTAAAATACAGATTATAGTAGAGATAAAATATTTCTTTTTTTATTGCAGAACTCAGAATAAGCTCTGAATAACTTAGAAGACAGAAACAGGAACCAGGCAGAGAGACGTGAGACCAAAAAATTAAAGATTCTGGGGAGGATACTAAAAAAAAAAAAAAAAAAAAAAACCAACTACTTTAATGAAAGGAGGACGAGAGATAAGAAAGCAGCTGAAGAGAATCAAGATAACGAGTTGAGGAAGAGGGAGGATACTGAGCAGTGGAGGAAACATGGGAGAAACCTGACGTAATGCAAAAGAGAGACAGATCCCAAACAGAAACCAAGGGCAGCAACAGGAGAAACCAGGTGATCATAAGTAAACAAAAAGAATAGATTAAAATTAGCTCAATAACGAAACACTCCTTTAAACTGTGATCATTAGTGAAAAGTTTTTGTTTCACCTGGTTAAATGTTGTAAAAAAATCTCCTTTAAGGAACCTTTTGCTATCCAGTTATTAATCTAAAAAAGAAGCAACAGATTAATCAATTTGCAAACCAATCATTAGTTGCAGCCCTAGATACATATTATTACTATATATTACTCTATTACATACTCCTCCATAGTAATAACTATGTAATAGTGTGATTTAGGCATGCAGGCAGTAACTCCACTTTATTTTATTTTGTAATTCAGAGTAACACCTCACATTTATGCTCTAATCGGCGTCAGTCTATCACATAAACACTTAGGAACTTTTGAAAAGCTTTGCATTCAGGAGTTAATGATCCAGCCCTTTTTCCTGTCTTTCTTATATTGCTCATATCCAGAGCCACCGATCCTCACTGACTGCTGAGCAGGCAGTCAGTGAGGCCGACTGGGCTTCAAGGAGACAGAAGCAGACATAGAAAAAGAAGCATAGATACGAAAGGCAACTGTCAACCAGCTCCACAGGCGGCCCGTCCAGGAAACAGTTGCATTCACATTGGCAATCCACTGCTTGAATAAAGAAATGGGTTATACGTCTGCAGTTTGACTGAGACGTTATCAGTAGCTTAGTGCTTCCGCCTCTAACAGGTTTTTGTTTAAGTTTTTCAGTCAGTACATTCTGTACTTCTCTAAAATGTGGCAGGCTGGCTGCATGCGATCTGTCGCAACAAAAATGAGCTGTTAAATCATAACTGGTGGAGCAGGAAGGAAACCTGAATTATCTGTGGGGGAGTTTAAGCACACAGGGCCTCCATGTTCAGACTTTGATTGGTTAATGATTACCTCAGGGGGCTCTCTCTTGGTATTCAGTGTTTATGTGAACTCTGCTTTCATCATTTCTCCCTAAAACAGTTTAAAATGTAAAATCAATGTTCAAACAGGGTCAAAGTCTTGTTTTAGTTTGTATAAGATGAGGGGGGAAAAAACTGGCAGAATTTGCTAGATAATCATTTTCTATTTCTGTACCTGGTGTGTGTGAAGGTCACATGGTTCCTGCTGTGTAGATGATGGATGTGTAATAAGTCCTGCATGTTGACAGAATGACAGAGAAGATCTTTTCCTCGCAGCGTTACGGCGTCTGCCTATGACACATCAGAGCACACTTACAGCATCACTGTGCTCTTTAGTAAGACCGACTGGTTGTACTGGCAGAAAGCACGCAGCGTTTCAACTGCTAACATGTCAGTGAAACTGGACGGCAACATTTTGGTAACTGGGACCAGCAGAGGTATTGGTTTGGAGCTTGTTAAACAGCTGGCAGAGAAAACCCAACAAGAAGCTCACATTTATGCCAGCTGCAGAGATCCGGAAGGAGCTAAGGTAAATTACTCTTTATAACTTTAAAGAAAAAATCTTTCTGAGGATGGAGTTTGATTAAAAGTAATTTTCATGCATTCAGACTCGTACTACTGAAGATAAATAGTTAACATTTATGATACACAACATATTTCATCCAAACTCTAAGAGAGTTCTGCTCTAAAAAAATCCTTCAAAATCAGAAAACGTTAAATTTGTAGGGAAGTCATATTTAAATGTCAAATCATTCTGGCTTAAAAAAATGATATAAATGTATTCTTTATCAGACCATATTGTCCCAAAAGTTAGAACATTTCTATTTAAAAAAAAATACTCTCTTAAAATCTGTGTTGTTCTGCAGACCAGTTAGTTACACGTCAGCCTGAACACCTAAATTCGGCCAATCATATATCAACGGTCATCTGTCCATCAAATGTTTTTGGTCAAAGCATCTTGATTCATATGTCGCAGCTAATATACGCAACGGTTGAAATCAGAAATCAGATTAATTTCCCATTGAGTTGCGTCCCAGTGTTCACGGGGATGGACGTCTGTGTCTTCGGCAGGCGTAGAGCTAACAGAACTGGCAGCGTTGCGAGGCAAGGGCTCAAACATGTACGGCTGGAAGCCTTC
>NW_015151099.1:94219-97351 GCF_000732505.1 Cyprinodon variegatus
CAGTGAGCTGTTCCCGCTGCCACTAAAGCCCATTGTTTCCGGGTTTAAACAGGTTTTCGGGCATTAGGAAAGGGGTATTACAGTAGTAGCCATTCAGAATTTGCCCACTTTCCCTGATGGACCCTTGGCTGGTCCTTAACTGGTCCTTGGCTGGTCCATTGCTGGTCTTTGGCTAATCCTTGGCTGGTCCTTGGCTTGTCCTTGCTAATCCTTGGCTGGTCCTTAACTGGTCCTTGGCTGGTCCATTGCTGGTCTTTGGCTAATCCTTGGCTGGTCCTTAACTGGTCCTTGGCTGGTCCATGGCTGGTCTTTGGCTAATCCTTGGCTGGTCCTTGGCTGGTTCTTGGCTAGTCCTTGCTAATCCTTGGCTAGTCCTTGGCTGGTCCTTGACTGGTCCCCTACAATTCCTTTTCAATCTTTGTACTAAAATATTCTGTCGATTTGTGGACTTTAAGATCTAAAAAGAAGCGCCATCTCGTGGTCATACCCTGTAATTCCGTTAAAGGGTGGAGTCAGAGTAAAAAAAATAACCAAGAGGGTGTCACTCCAGGAAGTTGGATGGGATTTCGCTGCCATTCGGCTGGCTTTTGACTGGGAAGGGGCCATTTTGAAAGGCTGCTACTAGTGAGCCAGTAGGAGGACATCTGTGGTCAGGGTGATAAAAAAAGAGTTAACATGGTGTCTTTAACTGATTGCTTTTTTCTCTACTCTATCATTCCTGTGTCACATTTAAGGACTGCCTGTCAGGAAAAAAAAAAAAGTTGATTGTTCTGCAGAGTCAAAACACAGCAGTTCGAGAAAAATGAGGAAGTGGGCAAGTGTGAAGGAGTTTGAATCAATAAGACTCATTGGACAGAGATGATCAGAACAATGAGTCACATAATCTGTGTGTCACTAACTCTCCATGTTTTCTTACCTCATGTCTTCTGTCTTTGTGTTCATCAGCCTCTGACGGACCTGGTCACTCAGTTCCCTGGAAAAATCACTGTAATCAAGTTAGGTAAATGCAACACACCTTAAAAAGGAATGAAGACAAACCTTTACACTTCAGTTTTTTAGTTTCTGGATGTGCAACAAAAACATATGACAGAGGTGACAGGCTGCTGCACCTTTCATGCTTTATTGTAACACTTTGTCCTGTTTGCTGTTGTTAGAAAATGTGAAGATAGAATCAAAAACACAGGAAAAACAAGTTTCCATGAGCAAACCCACACCCAGCAGTAGGTTGAAAACAAATAATTCAATCAGTATCATAAGATGTAATGTAATGATGTAATTTTATCAGTTAAACCCTAAATACCTTAAACTGCTAATAGATTCTTGACTTTGTATAGCTGGTTATCCATAGATTCTGGGATTACAAGGGTGGATTAGTCACTGTGATCTGTGGATGTTCTGGAACTGCAAAAACATGCCTATCCTGAAGTTCAAGTTTGATAAGGAGTAAAATCAACTGTAATGCTGCAATGGAAAACTTTAAAACAGAAGCAGAGGTGACTGCCAAGGCTGTGGCCAACTGCCATGGCACATTACACACAGATTCCTTTCCTCCCAGAGGAGGAACAGAAAGGAGATCATGTGTCAGGGATGCATCTAGAGACACCACTCGACTGACTGGATGGACTTGATAGGCTGCTTCACAATATTTCAATCTAAATAAATTGGATGATCAATTTCAAGGTTCCAGCTTTGCTTTGTCCTCAGAGAAAATAGAGGATCTGTAAAACGCTCTAAACCTTGGGGGCGGTGCATCAGTTTGTAAAGGTCATGCAGCTTGTAGCAGTGTTGTTGTTTTCCCGCCCGGGGACTTTCTGCATGGAGTTTGTATGTTCTCCCCGTCCATGCATGGGTTCTCTCTGGGTACCCACCTGGCAAAATTTGGTTGAAAAGAGGAAGTGATTTATGTCCAATCAATGTCTGCGTTTGATTGGAAAGTCAAAGGTAAAAAGCTGTAATTTTCAGATCATTGAAAAGACGTTGAAAACTGGGTTTGTAACGTCCTTTTTAACGTCTCTTATTGGACTAAAATGGCATAACTGGGTTTTCGATAAGCTAGACGCCACAACTTATGAGTAACTTGCACTTAACGTATGTCAACCATCAGATAACTGACCTGAAACTTCTGGCCCACGTATGGCAGACGCTGGCATTTGTTGGGAAATTTGGAGCAAGCTCAAAATTTCTAGATGTACTCGCTGTATGTCGACGTGTTTCAGCATGCTTATAACTTATAGAAAACTTACCCATAATTTATCCAAAGTATGCCAGCGGTTTTGCCAGATTTTCTGTACGTCAGGCATAAGCTGGTCTAAATCATCAAGGTGTTTCAGGAGCTTTACGAAATTCAAATATAATCACTAAATAATCCATTTTGCAGAAACTGACTTTAATTTATTTAATGCATTATTTATGTTAGAAAATCACTTCAGACAAAAGAGACAAACCTTCCCCAGACATTAGAGACTGAATTGTCTTACTGAAAGGGCAAAACTTTAGTTAACAGTGAGTTGGGTGTCCTAACTTTACCTCATACTGAAAACACAGAATATGTAATTGTCTCTTTGTACGGTCATCGGAAAAAACTAAGTAAACACTTGATGGAGGTCAGAAGGCAAAAAAGCATCCAGTTAGTCTGGCTGTTAGTTTAGTATCCAGGTTATATTTGACCTTTAATACATCACTAAGGAGAATAAATAAGTTAAAATAAGCAAATGTTGCCTCCCATCAATCTGAGAGAAGCTCCAAGGAAATCCACTACTAGAACTTGAGTGCCGTGTCTGACAGAGCGCAGTCAGCAGGTCACAATATATCACCTCAGCTACAATACATCAATTAGTAGGGCTGCCAAGAAAAAGCCTCCTCCATCTGCAAAGTCAGTACGGTTTGTTTAACTGACACCAAACATGTTACGTCATGTTTGAAAACCAAATACAGCGATATACCAAGTCCAAAGTTCAGCCTGATTGCTTTCTGTCAGCAGAATGAGCTGAAGCAACTATCAAAGAGAAAAATATCTCTATGATGCTGTTATGCTGCTATAGGCTTAGACTGCTGGAGGACATAGGGACTCATCATTTCATCATTCTATCTCTATTCTCCCACTCTGCAGAATCTGTTAGTTCAATCTCTAAC
>NW_015151099.1:98860-102647 GCF_000732505.1 Cyprinodon variegatus
CCTCTGTCCATAGCGTTCCTTGACAGTGTCGTTTTTAAGTCACCAATTTAGTGCTACTTGGTCCCAATGGAATTTCCCATTGGGAACCTACTAGCGCTAAGATGCTAACTGGTTAGCAAGATGCTTCCGGCAAACCGGCCCCAACCAAACTTTGCTGGGCACCTTCCGCCACAACAATCTTGATAAACGACCAATCACATTCACTTTATTCACTCGTGTAAAGTTCGGCACCACTCGGGTGAATTAGGGAATGCCACCGTTAGACAGCCACTTCCCTATGACTTTTTGATGCTCTGGCATTAAATCATGCTAAACATTTCCTTTTTTAAGTCAATGAGGATTATCAAAATATTATTTCGAGAATAATAACAGAGATTATATTCTGCCTCATAAATAGTTTTGAACTAATGTTTAGTACATATGAAAACCTAGTTTAAAACCAGCTCTGTTACTTCCATCCTCTCAGGTGTTTCTTCCTCTCCTTCAGAGAGCTGCAAAGACAAAGGACAACGGTAGGCTATAGTCTTTTTATTTGCTTCCATAAGTTAATAACTCTAATACAGGCATGTGGAGAACACCTGGTCATCATTATTTTAGGATCTCATGCAGGTTTTTCCTGTCGTTTCATGTCAGGTGATGAAATGTCCTGCAGAAGGTCAGCCATCATCAACATATCCACTCTTCTCTCTTCCATGGAGAAGTGTTCAGAAACTTTCCAGGCAGCGCAGATGTACCCCTACAGAACAAGCAAGGTAATCTCTCACTAGGGCCCCCTGGGGTTCCACAGCCTAAAAGTGGCCTTGTGGGGAAACTGCTGTTCATTACAATATGAAATCTGTTTAGAATGTAAGAAAATGTGAAAATGTTCGATTGGGTTGAATACTTATGAGGGACGGTTTATAAGACTGTTCTACTGTTTCAGGCAGCACTAAACATGCTGACATGCTGTCAAGCTGAAGACCTCAAGGACCATAAGATCCTGGTGACGGCCATCCACCCGGGCTGGGTCCGTACGGACATGGGCGGAGATCAGGTCAGCACATGGGAACTTAGGATGCCTCATTACACAACTCTACATTTTACACATTTCAAACGGGGGGAACTCATAGAATAATTGCTAGTTTGTTTGCTTCTATACAGTTTTTGCTCCTTTACATGTAACCTGTTCAATGAGTAATTAATTACAGTCTATATTCTACAGTCTATAAATTGGGAGTTCCAGTTCCCTCCTGTCACATATTGAAGAACCCCATGGTGGTGCATTTAACCCCTAGGCATGGCAATTTTATTTGTATGACACAATTCATTACATGGACAATTCAAAGGGCTTTACATGGATTAGAACAGAGGTCTTCAACAGGGGGTCTGCGACCCCTAGGGGTCCACAGAGGTACTGCATGGGGGTCGCAAATGTTTTGATTGTTTAGACTTTTTTTATATTCCTTCCTGCAATTAATTCCACTAATTGAAATGTCTTTAAAATCACATTAACATGAATTCAACAGACTGTAGTAAACAGATAAATGGAGGCAGAAGATGTCTTTCAGTCATCAATGCACACATTCAGCGACACACAGGAGCTCTTTCAAGCTGGGCACCGTTTCATTCACAACACTTGTCCAATCAACCAGGAATCAGAAATACTTTAATAATCCCAGGGAGATTACATTACATCTATAAAAGAGTGACTATAGGACCAAGCAAGTAAAAAAAAAAAATTCATAGTTACTCAAACATACTACTATGGGGTGCCGTTTGTAAAGTTAAAGGGAAATACCTTTTTTTTTTAACATTGAGCTGTTCTTAAGATATTCCGTTAGGTCATACACACTCCACTTTGTTTGAAAAAATATATAAATATAAAAAATATAACGGCGGATGTCTGGAGGAAAGTGATTTGCCTACATGTTATGAATGCTGGCGTACCACAAATGCCAACATTCATAACACGGGAGCACGCAGAATAAATCTGGGTCAATTGGAACAGCAGCGTACTGATGACATCATCATATTCAAAGCTAGTCTGGAGCTGCATTTCACCTCCTGTTATTAATAGTCTCTAGATAATAATAAATTATTACTTTTTTATTTAGTGGAGGAATAATAATGAACACAGTCAGATAAACACAAATCAAATGAAAATTTTGCCAAATAAAACAATCAAACCTCCATCAGAGCCAGCAGTACTTCACACAAGCCTATGCAGAGAGAGGGCTGATGCAGACAGGCAAACGTTAGCCCCGGCCGCTGCAGACGGGCTAATGTTAGCCCCGGCCGCTGCAGACAGGCTAACGTTAGCCCTAGCTGTCATTACCCTCGGAGGTCCGCTGGTTGCTGCGGTCCTCTCAGCTTCGGAATTCTTTTTAAATTACACATTAAATCAGTAAATGGACCATGTAGTGACGCTTAAAGTCTAATATTCTCGCCTCAAATGATCTTAAAACTTACTTTTATTGAGCAATGGCAACAGAAAATAACTTTTAACATAATACTCTGAGCTCTGTGAGCGCTAACCTGGAAGCTGCTGCTGCCGCAGTGCATGCTGGGACAGCTGTCAGTCTGGAGCATGGACAAGTCTTCTCTGATGCATGCTGGGTAAAGAGGGAGGGGCCAGAACAACATCAGGGGACTTTATCGGTTCTTGGTCTGCTGTTCTTGTGAACAGTACTAGGGCTGAGGCTGATGACGTTTCACGAGCACATGAGAACGCACAAGTATACATACAGGTTGAGAAACCACATTAGTGTCCCAGGCAGGGTTTCTGGCTAGCGCCTCTCTCTGTGATTTTGTCATTCTACTGGGGGAATTCAATGCCAATGTGGAAAACAGCAGCGATTATGACAGTGACAACTGCAGGGGCATGTTTGGGAGGAATGGAGCCAAAGTTCTTAACCAGAGGGCTGGTATTTCATTATTAGGCTTCTGTGCAAATCAGGTTTTGTCCAAAAAGAACACTATGTTTAAGCATGAGGCTGTTCACTCAGCACCAGGACACCCTAGGCCTGACGTGTAGTTTTTTTTTAGTGATATCTTTTGACCTCCAGCTGTGTGTCTTGTATACTTTGCTAAAGAAAAGCAGATCTGTCCACCAATTGCCCCTTGATGGTGAGTTGGATATGCTGTAAAAGGAGGAAACTGGACTAACCTGGCAGGCCAAGCGAGCAGTGAGGTTCTGCCTGGATTGTCAGACAGACATTCCCAACGGTGATAGACGTATCATACTTCAGAAGAACTTCACCTCCAGTAGAGCTTATTCTCGATTCCAGGGACGGCTGAGGACATATGAGGACTATGTTCTCTGCTTCCATTGTTAATGTGACCGTCTGGGGCTGCTGTGGCCGTATTGGTGGCAACCCATAAACATAGTGGTGGACAATGTGAGTGAGGGACGCTGTCAGGCTGAAGAAGCAGTCTTATGGAGCCTTGTCAGGCTCCAGACAGCTATCAAGAGGTCAAGCTAGGCTTGAGAGGATTTTGAAGAGACATTGTTCGCAATGCGATTCTTTAAACATTATATTATTATTTGATGGGTTTTGTGGCAGAGATGGAGATCTGTATTTTATGTCACACACAGAGTATACATCTATATAGATCTGTATAGATAGATGGATAGATAGATGTTGCAGTAGCTATAACAACCCAAACACACAGGATTTCAGACTTTGGAAACACACTGCGAGAAGGTGGGGGCTGGGTGGTGAGGGTTACGGGGGCGAGAAACGCAAAAGTAACGCAATAGTTACTATTACTAGTAACTAGTTACTTTTATTGTGGAGTAACTCAGTTA
>NW_015151099.1:103117-105335 GCF_000732505.1 Cyprinodon variegatus
TTGGGAGAAGTAACTAGTAACTATAACTAATTACTTTTTCAAAGTAACGTGCCAAAGACTGCCCAGGACATGCTGGAGGTACTGTTTCCACTGTTCCTGGGCTCAGCTCAGAGGACTTGGAGAAGGTGTCTGGGTAAAGAGAAGTCTCGGCATCTCTGCTGAGACTGCTGCAACCTGACAGCAGATAAACAGAAGACAATGAGTGTGAGTCTTAATAATGTGAGGAATAGAAAAGGTCGGTAAATATCTATCTTTTCTTCTTTCTTTCTCCCATAGGCTCCTTTGACCACCCAGGATAGCGTAGCGGGAATGCTTGATGTAATGTCAACACTAACCGGAAGACACACTGGGCTCCTACTGGACTGGGAGGGCAACGTCATCCCCTGGTAGTTGCCATTGTGACCACTAAGCCCAAATAAAAGAAAAATGAATTCACAAAAAAAAATGTTTGGCTTTCCTTCGTTTTTATCTGTGTCGAAAAAGCAAACATTTGAAAAACTTTTCATAAAGCCAAAAACACGACATCATGATTCAGCAGCTTTTGCAGCCATGATTCAGCCTTTCGGTCTGATCTAGGTTAAAACATGAAAGACAGAAGGAACTTCACCTGGAGTTGCTTCACTTGTTTGAGGATTTAAATGTTTGTTTCTACACAGCTCTTTAAAGACTCGACAGGGCAACACTTCCTCATTTCTGTTATTACATTTTTTAAAAGTATTTCTTCAGTCAAAGCCCTGTGCTAACAATTGAATTGCTGTACTCCTGTCCTCTACCCTTAACATGGCAATGGCACCAAATGATGCACCACTTGTTGATAATGGTCATAGGAAAGTTTAGCCCATTCCTGAATTTGAACTGTGAAGTTTGAGGGCTTTCATTCATGTTTGGCTAATTTCAACACACCTGAATGCAACATCCTGGATTCAAGTTCCCCTTTCTCTTGCCATGTTTCTGCCTCACATAATTTCCTGAATTCAACCATGTTCAACAAGCATATTAAGATCTAGAGTAGAGGTACCAAGCCAACTTTATTCATCAGCACTTTATAAACAGCAACTATTTAAAAATATTTAGTTATCTAAAGACACTTGTTTCAAGCGGGGTAGGACATGAAATTCTTGTGCTGAAGGAACTAAATACGTATGTAAATAAATGCCCAGTTTGGGTATCCACAGTTTTGGAGAGCATCTCTGATGTGTTTCTGTTCTTTGTGCTTCCCTTGTGTCTAGTAGGGACATGTTCTGCCCGGTGTTGTAAGGCTCTGATGACTGAGAGTTTGTGTTTCAGTGGGTGGTGTGAGTCCAAAACACACGCAGCAGAAGATAGCGGTGAAAAAATTAAATGCAAAAACATCACAATCCCTTATGTTGCTGGAGTCTCTGAAAAACTCAAGAGGATTTTCTCCAAACACAAAATCGCAGTACAATTCAAGCCAAACAAAACCCTTAAACAGAGACTAGTGCATCCTAAAGATAAAACCCCCAGACCCAATATGAGCGGAGTGGTGTCTGCTGTTTAATGCAGTGAGGAATGCTCTGATCTTTATATTGGAGAAACCGAGACAACCTCTCCACAGACGCATGGCCCAACACAGAAGAGCGCCCTCCTCGGGAGGTGTAGATTTACACCTTATGGACAAAGGACATGCTTTGGAGGACCAGAATGTTCACATTTTGGACAAAGAAAATAGGTGGTTTGAGAGGGGCGTGAAGGAAGCCATCTATGTTAGGACAGAAAAAAACAACTTTAAACAGAGGGGGTGGACTCAGATTCCAGCTTCCAAAATCGTACAATTCAGTTATAGAGATGATCCCTTCCAGGTATCACCACAACCCCCACCCCATCACAGAGGAACAAAGTACCATCCCCTCTTCAGCTAGGTGAAAAATCCCTCCTTTAACGACCAATTTTCAGAATCATAGACAGGTTTCAGATATTACAGGCTAACAATTGAAACAAACGACCCACTGGTCGGTTTCAATTTGCATGTTTCCAAGCAATACAATGCCTGGTCTATATAAAGACTCAAACTCACTGCGGATGCAGACATTTGAATTGAGAAAGCTTCCTGGAGGGGAAGCGACAAAACTTGGAAACCAAGTCCAGTGGAATGTTTTTTAAACTTTTATGGAATGAAGCAAAATGATGAAAAAGGGGTCCCTATGTCCTCCAGCAGTCTAAGCCTATAGCAGCAGAACTATAGAGATAGCTCAGGATA
>NW_015151099.1:105598-108616 GCF_000732505.1 Cyprinodon variegatus
ACCGGAGTCTGTGTGAGCCTGGGGTGAGCCTGGTTCTGCTGGAGGTTTCTTCCTGTTCAAAGGGAGTTTTTCCTCTCCACTGTCGCTACAAGCATGCTTAGTGTGAGGGATTGCTGAAGAGTCAATGAGTCGATGCAATCAGCTGGTTTTCCTTTGATAGAAAACTTTGAATCAATCTGACTGGATGATCTGGTTGAACTGGAAAGTGGCCTGAGATGACATGATGTAAACTGGCGCTATAGTAATAAACTTAAATAAATTGAAAATAGATTTGTGGATTTTTTTTACACATTTGCAAATCCATTACGCACAAGTTATTTTACACATTGGCAGATACTTGTACAGACAGGCAACTCTCCATACACATTTGCAAATAATCTTGCAACAATATCGCTCCCATATCCAAGTCTGACAGTCTTGTTCTTCGTCTAATAAATATAGCTTTAGCCTCACCTGCTTTTTTCTCACCAGGTGACCCTTATCAGAGGACAGACGAGTGGCATACTGTAGCACTCCAATAGTAAAATCACCCATCAAGGCCATGCTCTGAGTTTTTAACGTAATCCTTTAAGTGCATACTGATCCTGAGTTCTCACTAAAACTTCACTAAGGTGAAATATGACAGTAAAAACTCTTAAATCTTTTGGTTGTCCAGGTGTTTCTGCTGTGACTCCACCTAAAGCAGCTGCTGTACGATTTTAGCAACTCAAATCATTATTAAACTTCTGTTATTTAACAAACAAATCTAAATATTATATCTATATAAGTAATATTTAGTCCTGGGTGCTGGATTACCGCAACTACTTAGCATCTGTTGGGAGTACGATCTGGAACATGACATTAATTACAATCTATGTAAAGGTGCAGTCATGATCTGCAGGAGTAAAGAAGATAAATCTATTCAGTTTCCAGACTTTCATCTGTCAAATACTGTGCTGAATGCTACTAATAAAACCATGCATGTTTGTCACATCATCACAGAGAATCTGTCAGATGATAATGATATCTGCAGACAGTCTAGAATGTTGTATGCTCAGGCTAATACTCTTGCTTGTATATTTGGTGCATGTACTGATGTAGTAAAAGTGGAAGTATTTAATGCATGTTGTACCTCTCTGTACACGGCTCACCTGTGGTCTACATATAAAACATCCAGCCTGCAAAGGCTGCAGGTGGCCTAGAAGGATGCTTTGTGGGTCCTTTCGAAATGACCGAGATATACTAGTGTGAGTGAGATGTTTGTTATAAGAGTCACTACCTTACATGCTGTTTTACAAAAGTCAATGTATAGTTTTATCTGTAGGTTAAATTCATCTGGAAATGGCCACTTACTGACATCAAACGTAATGCAATCTGATCGCAGTCTCAGCTCAGGAGACACTGGTATTCCTGTCTCTTTAAATCTCCTATCTAATTGTAAGTTCTACTTGTTTTCTACTTTTCTACCTGTATGGTTTTATTTTTATCTTGTATATTTATTGGACCATGAGTCCAGAATAAATAAATAACGAAAGAAAGAAAGACAGTCAGCCAGTCTGTCTAATCTATTTCTACACCTATATCCATGTATATAGATTTTTCTTGATCTTAAATTCCTATTTAAATATGCATCGAGAATCTTCATATAAAATATAGGATCTTTGTATAAATCCTATATTTTATCTTTAGATTTTAAAGCTTAATATAAATATCCATCTTCAGTTTTAACTTTAAGCTTAAATCTTTAGAAGACCCGCTAATTGTTCACGCCCCTTCCGTGTCTCAGCTCTTGGCCACACACCCTGGGGGCGTAGCCAGCGAATCAGAAGGAACGGTGGGCGAGCTGCACTTTAAACGGACGATGAGGTCAGCAGGTCTCCTGAAGATTGAAGTCCCACATTTACCATCTTCTGACAAACCTCAGCTGTACCGGTTTGAGCTGCTGGACATATGCAGACGTTTTTCATGCAACTTTACTGTGTTTTCAGTTTTCCGGAACTTTGCAATCTAATGCTGTCCCTGAGTGAACTGTTGTGTGCAGAAGGGCAGAGAGTAGCTGTCCAGGGATGTAGAAACTTTCAAACCTGAAGAAGGTGCAAAACAAACCCAAAGCAGGGCCTCAGGGCTGCAACTACTTATTATTTAGCAAATTGATTGAAATGTGGATTATTTTTCCGAATGATAATCAGAAAGCCTTTTCCACTTGAGTTCAGGATAGAACATATTGACAGACAAAAAACTTTTTTTTAAAAACTCAAATGCAACATTTTTAAAAATGTTTAACAATCTAGGTCTAATACCTGCTCTAAGTGGGTCGCTCTGTCAGCCAAAGGCATTTTACAGTCTCTATACTCCAGTTAACCATTAATCAATTACTAATTAACAATTTTAGCCAAAAAGAGAGATCTGGACAGAAATGTTGGGCTGCTATTATTCTTCACACAACTTTCTGCTACAGATGAATGACCAATCTGTGAAAATGGTTATTTTTACAAGAAATGAATGAATGATACATTTCCTGAATTCAACTATTTGTGTTTTTTTTACATTTGGATGAAGCGAGTGAGTTTTAGCCAGACGCCTGGAAGGTCCACACAGAAGAAAGACAAACAGCAAACTTAAATGATTTGATTTGGTGTATTTAACCTTTTACAGATTAGCTGAATACATGCCTCTTACAAAACAACATAGATGCAGTTTGTCAGAAAAGAAAATCATGTGAGGCTGATATCATCATACCTGCATCTGCAGCTTTATGGTTTTTGGGACTTTTTGGGCAGCAGCGCCCCCTAATGCCTCAAAAATCGACATTTTTCTTGATTTCAGCAGGTAAATGAGACAAATTTACCACTGGAATAAGATGATTTACGACTAAAATAAGAAAAAAAAAAACTTTTTAAGTGCATAATATCTATTCATCCTCCTACGACGGAGCATTAGGGCCAGGCTAGAGATTTTTTTTCTTCTATTTGGAGAATAAAGTCGTAAAATTACCAGAATAAAGTCATAATATTATGAGAAAAAAGTCACAACTAGAAT
>NW_015151099.1:109053-112039 GCF_000732505.1 Cyprinodon variegatus
AGCAGCAGCATCAAACTGGGCAGGATGTCAAAGTGGACTCTGGTTGCTGATTGGTGGAGCTGGTCGGCCATCATCTGTTGGGCGGAGCTCCAAGCTTTCTTTCTGAAACAGGTTGTTGTAGGATGACTTTATTCTCATAAAATAGAAGAAAAATAAAATCTCTAGCCTGGCTCTAATACTCTTTCATCGTAATCCTCCTTCCATTGGCTCTTCATCTTAGCTTCCTGCAGAAATTAAGGGCAAATGCTTTTGTTTTGTTGCAGTGCAGGTGGGAGAGCTAGCTTAGCTTTCAACGGGAGTTGCCGGGGCAACCTCAGATCATTAGATGATGTGGGGAAACAGGATGGAGGCACTCACTACAACAAAGAGCTTTACATAACATCTGGAATTTATACATCCATACCGAGAATGATAGAAGAATCAGAGCAATAATTATACAGTTTATTAATAACCATGATTGATACGTCTTTAACTACCAGGAAGATTTCATATCAGTTTTATTCTTAGATGCTTCTTTTCTTCTCTTCATCTCATTAATCAGGGAAGTTGAATATTTACAGGGATTATTTTACAGCCCGCCAAACGTTCCTCGGTGCCGCCTAAAGTGAGGAGCGGCGGAGAGGAATGATCCCAGTGAACAGAGAGGATGGAGAAGCTGGGCGACAGCTGGACTCCGGAGAACAAGGATTCCTGCAGGCATCAGAGCTGCGCCTCGGATGGTCCTGCGTGCTGCTGGCGTGTGCACGGGTCCCGCCGCTGAGCGGGACGCCACCGTTCGGGTTCCTACATCAGCAGCAGCTGTCCCAGCACCATCCTGAACTGCTGAGTGCACCCGGCCAGCTCCTTCACCCTCTCCGTCATCTCTCTGGCGGCTCCGGGAGACGGGTACTGCAGCGCCGCCGTCTTCGTGCTGATGACGATGTCCTTGAGTTTCTCACACAGCGTGTTGCTGCTCTGCGCCACCCGGGCCCGGACCTCCGGAGACTTGGCCTGCCGTGATAACGTGTCGCCGATGAAGACCAGCTTGTGCGCGCTGAGGATGACGAATTTACCGTGGGCCACGAAGATCTTTGGCGGCTGGTTGGAGTTGACGGCGGTGAAGAAGGCATCGATGGCGTTGGTGACGGTGGTGATGTTTTGTTCACACTGCTCCTGGTAGAAGAGGAGCAGTTGGCGGTCACCGTGACAGAGCTTGGAGGACGAACGCTCGCCGGGGCCGTTCTTGGACAGCTGATTGGCCAGAGGGTGATGCGGAGAAGGGACCCAGCCCGTGATGTCGTTGTTTATTGGCCGGCTGACTTCCTGCTCCAGCCGCTCAAACTGTTTGATCTAAAGAGAGGAAAGGAGCATCACAGTCAGCTGTCGTCACGGAAACAACGGCTGGGCTTCAGAGATCCGCTTCTTTCTGCTATTTTCCTCAAATTTAATCTAAATGAGATTTAAAAACCTAAAAATAAAATAATCAGAATGAAATGAATCCATTAAATGGAATAAAATTATATACAAACGTATTCACACCCCTGAACAGTTTTCAGATATTTTTATAATAACATTGTTATAATTATTATTAATCAAATCTGAAGCATAGCCAACCTTTACTCTGACACCCCTAAATAAAATAAAAAGCAGCCAAAGGCCTTTGGATGGCGCCAGTCAGCAAACAGAGTCTGGCTGTTGCTACGGCGAGTCTTCGGTAAATGTCAATTCATGTTTAGATCTGATATATTTTATTGGGATCATAATCCTGATGAACAGAGGATGTTTGGGGGTGGAATTTCTCCCTTAAAAATGTGTTCAAACTATTTTTCCAGCTCATAAAGTAAATAAAGCCAAGCTGCTCTTTGCCTGGAAGCTACAGAACGGAGCAGATAAACATCCGGAGCGTCGAGCAGCAAAGAAACTGGACCACAGTTTCATCCAGATTTCTGTGTTTGAGCGTTTCTTTACAACACTTGTGTTGTGAACGCAGCCTAAACGTTGATCCCATGAAGCTCAGAGAAAACCAGAGACTATTTTTGTAAAACAAGCCTTTAAAGCCTTTTACCTCCAAACTAACATCAGCTCAACACTTTATGTTTAATCCCAGTTAAATAAAAACATATATATTTTTTTGTTATAACTTCCGATAAAGATGTTAAAGAGTCTAGGTGTAATGGAGACGGCGGCGGTGTGGGAAGGTGCTGTTCTTCCAGGGACCGGTCTGAACCTGTAGACATACCTGCTGCTGCTCCAGCTGCGTCTTGTTGTGTCTGATAAGGTTTCCTTTCTCCAGAAGCTGCCTTTGGTTCTTCTCAAACTCCTCCTTCCCCTTTCAGATCAAAACAAAGTCGTTACATAACAGCACTTCCATCGTGACTGGATGACCCCCAGTTACTGTAAATACCCTCATCTTTAAAAAGTCTAAACTGAATTAAATACACCTTGCCTGGAAATAATTGAAAGCCAGAAAAGTCTATGAACTGATTTATCTACTTTCCAAAAATAAGAGAAAATAATCTATTTTTGAGTCTCTTATTATTTAAAGGTCAGAAACTTCTTTTCTGTCTCATGAATGTTGGTTAAAGGGAGAAATGTCGCCACCTGGAGGTTAAAGCAGGACTTTCCTTACATGGTAAAAACTTTAGGTTAGTCCATATTCTCACTACCTGATCCGTACCATCAGCTCATCTGCAAGAAGATATTCATCCAGGTTGCCCTAAATAATGCAATTATGATAATAAAAGTTCTCATTTCTACCCTTAAATCACTAAAGAATACTAAAACACTTCTTTAAAAAATGTTTTACGACTTTTCAGAGACAATTTGATGCTATTACATTTTCTCCATTTAACAGATTGTCCGACATCAGACAATCTTAGATTACGCACCATATACCATAAGGCAGGGGTGGATTTAGGAAATTTGGGGCCCTAGGCGAAGACAGGCAGGGGGCCCTCTGAATTGCGAAGACGACACATAAAATAGACCCATTCTACAGATAGAGAAA
>NW_015151099.1:112889-115261 GCF_000732505.1 Cyprinodon variegatus
TTCTCCATTTTTCATTTGGATGAAATAATAGCTGCATGAATCATGACAGCAGACAAGATAGAGGAGAGCAGGAGGCGGGGTTACCAATCTACTTGCTCTGGAGAGCAGAGTTCGCTGCTTTTTAGAAATCGAAGATCTAGAGGGGTCTGAAAAGTGGCTAAATATAGCGATTAAAGCGCTAAGTTGGCAACACTGCTCTTTGCATCGTTTGTTTTCAAATGGTTTGCTGCTGTCTGTTTGGACCTTTCTGAACATGTGCAGCAAATTGAGTCATTGTTGGTTCAGATCGGGAACAGACGAGGGATAAAACAGAAAGGATTTAAGTGCATTTATTTTATCAGAAAATACATTATTAACCTTTAACACATTATAGTTTAGTGCGCTTACTATTTTTAGGGAGGTAAAACAGTAATTTATGTCTTTTTTACAAAGTAAAATGAAGGTGACCCGGATGTATATCTGGTTGATGATGAGCTGATGGACGGATCAGTAGTGACACATATAACTCCCTGTAGAAGCAGACACAACCAGACGATCCCAGATCCCCAAAGCTCCACCTGATGGATCAGTCCGGCTTAGGGACAGTGATGTCCGCTGGTAGGAGGACAGAACTGGCCGTCCATCAGTGTCCTGCTTTCTTCCTCCTCCTCTAACTGAAATGGAGGGGATTTATTTTGCATCATATCAGATGCTGAATAAATCCCCACTAAATCCCAGCTTTAAATGATGCTAGGTCAACATGGCCGTCATATGAGTGTAAAGGCTCGCTATACATGAGACAGAGAGCCGAGCAGCTGAAGCCCAGCTGGCGGTTAAGGTGAGGTTACCTGTAAATGGACGTAGTCATAGTCCTCCATCCAGCCTTCCTCTGTGACCTCGTACAGCCTGTCCACGCCATCCTCCTCCTCAGGAGCTGTAATTTTGGGTGGCGAAGGGAGGGGGCGGGACTGAATGTGCACTTTCTCCCCTCCCTGGTAGGTTCCGCTTCCTGATCCGGTCATGTGACCGCTGACGTCCCCCGGGATCGGAGGAAGGGGCAGCTGCTGCTGCCTGGTTGTCCTTTTAAAGAGCAGCGAGGCGTTACCGTGGAGGAAGGAGGCCAGCTGCTTGGCGTCGTCAGGGATGCCTCTCGCTGTCATGATCAGTCGATCCAAGTCATCGCCCCCTGGCGGCGGAGCGGATAGAGCTGTGGGGGACCACGAGATGGCGTCCAAGCTCTGACTGTGCCGAATCAAACTCTGAAAGACGTCCTCCATCTTTCCCACTTGCCGGCCCAGTTTGGTCTGCAGCGAGCGGTCTGTGGCCTGAGCAGCGTTTGTAACTGCGCCTCGAGCAAATTCTAGGAAGTCTCGAACGGTGGCTCGCACCCGGTCCGCCGCCTGGTGGATGGCGGTAAGGTTTCCCTCCAGGTGAGCAGGACTCCTCCAGTTCCCTGTGATGAATGACATCATGAGGGAAACGCTGGACTCCACGGCCTGCTGCAGCCGGGAGAGACGCTCCATGGCCTGATCCAGGTCCAACAGGAGCGGTTTTCCTTGGCCGGAACCAGAGGCTGGAAGAGACGAGGTGTCCCGGACAGGAACCATGTCCAGGGAAGAACAGGAGTGGTTGCTCCGCGTGCTTCCGGTGCTGGAAGCAGAAAGGCGTTTGAAAGACTTGGTCATCTCCTCGGTGTTGGACTGGGCGTCACGGACAACCTGGAAGACAATACGGAGATGATGATGTCACAGATTCTGACCTCTGCTGGGAGAAGCAGCCATGAACTGAACATGTTTCACCATCCTGCTTCCTGCTCACCCTTATTTTCTCAAACAAGCGGATTAACTATTAGATTAATTATTGTAATAATTGCCAACTAATTAAGTAATTGATTTATCTTTAACTGGAATATAGACACTCTAAAACATGCTTATACATGACAGAGTGACAGTTAGAATAGGAATTATACCAAGATTGTAAAAAAAAAAAAAACAAAAACATTTTTGCATTTGAGAGAAAAAAGTTGGGTGGAAAAGTTTTAGTTTCACCTGGTTTGATTTTGTAATAAAAATCTTATTGAAGCAACCTTTGGTTATCCGATTATTAATTGATTTATAGGAAAAAACAATCAACAGAATAATCGATTTGAAAAATAATCGTTAGTTTCAGCCCCAGTAGCAATAAAGAAAAGCTGGCTTCATAGTTTAATCTCTAACGTTCTGCTCTCTCTGCTGAGAGAAATATCAGCTGTGCTGCTGCCATCAACACCTTTGTTTCTAGATGTTGGAGCTTAGCCTGTTTTCCAGTGTAGTCCTGTTTCTCTGGAGCTGGTTGACAGTTGCCTTTTGTATCTATGCTTCTTTTTCTATGTCTGCTTCTGTCTCCTTGAACCC
>NW_015151099.1:116793-121905 GCF_000732505.1 Cyprinodon variegatus
CTAGGCTTAAAACTTTCCTTTTTGATAAAGCTTAAAGTTAGAGTGGCTCAGATTATCCTGAGCTATCTCTATAGTTATGCTGCTATAGGTTTAGATTGTAACCCACATGTTACTACATACATACTACAGTGTATTTATTCGTCCATCAAAGATATAAATTATACAGAGCTGGTCTCGGCGTGAACCAGGACGGACCTGTAGGATGAACTGGTCTCCGCTGTGAGTCTCTGTTAATTAAACACGATGATCCAAACCTTTCCATTGTTTCCAATCTCACATCAATAAGGAGTGAAGGATTTTATCTTTGGGATCACAGTAAGGGGGTCTGAATATAGATGCACACCCCATTTATAGATTTATTACAACTAGAAGTGTTTTGACTCTTTTTAATTTCTGATTCAGTTAGTGTTGATCTGCATTTACAGTGAAGTTTATGGCAGAGACTCTCACTCTAGAAACTCAGTGAAGGTTCCTCAACATGTCTTCACCCAACCAGCCCTGGATCCTGGATCCTCTGTCCTGCAGGTTTTAGATGCTTCCTAGTTTCAACACACCTGACTCTGATAGATGGAGGATAAACAGGCTGCTGAGGAGGCAAGAAAAGCATTTTTCTGGACACCTCTAACAAAGAGGACCTCTGACTGAGACGTTTTCTGCAGGAAAATGTAATGGACCACAAACTTCAGCTACCTGTGGTGGGACGTCATAGATGTACTGGTCTCCCCGCTCGCCTCCCCTGTCCTCCCGTTCCCGTGGGAAGTCATAAACATCCTGTGCGGGGGCTCCTCCAGCACGCAGGGCGGCGGGGATGTCGTAGATCTCCTGCGGGGCCTGGCCGGCCGCGCCTCTCTCGCCCCGATGATGCTTCTCGCTGAGGATCGGCGGGGGAACGTCGTAAACGTCTTCAGGGATTGGCGGCTCGTCGTCGTCGCTGGCGTCGTTGTGCTGGTAATGGCCAGGAGCGCTGGGAACGTTGTGCTTCAGCTTGGCGAAGTGGGGGGGCACGTCATAGGTCTCCTCTCTGATCAACTGACCATCAGGAACGTCTTTACTCACCGAGGGAGGGAAGTCGTACACCTGGAGACACAAACATGTGCTCAGATTGTGGCTGATCATGGGACACATGCTTGGTAAATATTCACCAATCTAAATCCTGATTGGAAAACACAATTTCCTGTCTGTTTCTGTAGAAGCTCTGCGTTTATTTGGGTCACTAACGGTTAATCATTTTCTACAACAGAACCATGTTCAAAGTCTCACCGTTTGATGGGGGTTCTTCTCTGCCATCGCTGGGGTGTCGTATATGTCTTGACCACCAGAGGGCCCCTTGACCACCATAGGAGGGGTGTCATAGACCTGAGCACAGAGGAAGACATGTTGGAGCATGAAGCTGGAAACACTGACAGATTTAAACCTGTAATTAATCACCATGGTGACCAGTTCAGACTTTTCTCTATGTGACATGTCATCAAGTGACAAAATGAGCTGAATCCTTAAATCCTCTCCTTGATGGTTGGATGTTGGTCCTTCTACAAATCGTTCCTCATTGCAAAAAAAAACTGAAATCTAAATAAGTCATTTTAATTTTCTTAAATAAGTGCGTTTGTTAATGGATTGAGGAGGTAAGTGAGACACTTTGCCAATAGAACAAGATGATTTACATTTAAAATAAGGGGAAAAAATGCTTGTTTCCAGTGCATATTATCCAATTATCTTATTTTAAGAGTAAAAATACTCATTCCATTGGCAGATCATATAACCTGCTCAAATTAAGGGTAAATACACTTAATTTAAGACCTTTTTGCTAATTTCTAGATATTTTTTGCAGTTTCCACTTTACCTTCACTACAAAAACGATCTAGAAATAAGTCAATATTTATTAAATTAAGTGTATTTAACCTTAATTTGAGCAGGTAAATAGGATGATCAGACAGCTGTCCCAGCATGCACTGCTGCAGCAGCAGCTTCCAGGTTAGCGCTCACAGAGGTCAGAGTATTAAGTTAAAAATTCTCTTTTCTGTTGCTGATGTTCAATAAAAGTACGTTTTAGGATCATTTGAGGCGAGAAAATTATACTTTAAGCTTCACTAAATGGCCCATTTACTAATTTAGTGCGTAATTTAAAAAAAGTTCTGATGTTTAGAGGACTGCGGCAACCAGCGGAGCTCCGATGGGTAACAGCAGTCAGGGCTAACGCCCGTCTGCAGCAGCCAGGGGACATATTAGCATTCACTGCGACACACACGCAGACGACCCGGTTTCTAAGTATAAACCAGCCTTAATGCAGCGGTTGAATTTCCCCCACAGTGGCGGATCAACCTGGCAGACATGTTCTGCTTCATGCTGATTCCTCTCATGGAGCTTTTTGAAATTAGAGATATTTTCAAACCTCAATGCTGGGAGTTTAATTTAAACCCATGTTTTAGTCTCTTCCACGTGTGCATCCAGTAAAATAACTGTAATAAACAGCCCATGCTGCTCTTCTAGCCGATAGTAGAGTCCGTTTCTATTTGCATGTTTTCTGAATTAAAACCAGGCTTTGTTGGGCTGCTGTATAAAACCTGGAACTAAACACTATTTCTGACATTTTGAATTAAAAAAGCTTCCTAGATGGAAGAGAAACGTCTTCAAACTTCAAAAAAAGTCCAGTGGATGTTTTTTTTTTTTTTTTAACTTGTTTAGAATGACTGTGACCCGGATGACTGAGAATCCTAACCAGCACTAGAGACCATTGATCGGAATCACCTCCACTGGTTTTAGAAAATCAAAGATGAAAGGGCGTCTGCAGCAGGAACCCGGATCACTGAGCGAGTCACTGACCTGGGTGCCGAACTGCTGGCGGGTGGGCGGTACGTCGTAAATGTCCTGCTGGGCCGCTGGCTGATGTCTTGGCGGGACGTCATACTCGTCCTTGTCGGCGTTCACTGCGTCGTACACATAAACCTGTCCGACTCTTGTGGGGACGACCACCTGCAGCACAAAACAGAAGCACCCAGTTTATTCCGGGAAACAGAGAACCAGAGCAAACAGATCAGACTGTAACCCCCCATGACCTCCTGCCACAATGCAAACCTGGAGAGGTTAGAGTTAACAGCCAGACCCTTTGGACAGAGGAGAGTTTACTGCGGTCACGCTGATGAACAGCGTCTCCACAGAGAGATAAACAGCCAATAACAACAGAGCAGGGGTCCCGTCAGCGTCGGCGTGGGAACCAGGCTGGCCTATTGTCTGCCTGTTTAAACCAGGGGTTATATGGCTGCAGTGCAGAGTCAACTGGTCAGCTTGGGAAATAACAGATGGACCAGATCTTCTTCCTCGTCTTCAGACCAAACTAAGTTCATCCATGAAAGATTTAAGCATCTCTAAATGGAAACGTTTATTTGCTTTGTGCTGGAAAAGAGAAAAACTTTTCTACCACACCGGGAGGGTAGAAATAGTGATGATCGAGGACTTTTTGGTGTCACTTTTTGATTTCTTAATATATAAAACTGCCATAAGCTCAGAGCCGAGGGTATTTTTCATTTTCTATTCAGAACAACTTAATCACAATGCAAAAATAGCAATCTAAATACGTAAGTCATTTTTTCTTGAATTGAGGTAAGTGAGAAACTTTGCCAATGGAATAAGACAATTTTCATTTAAAATAAGAAAACACAATTGGATTGTCTTATTTCAAGCACATATTATCTAATTACCTAATTAAGAGTAAAAATACTCATTCCATTGGCAAACTATCTCATTTCCCTACTCAAATTAAATAAACTTAATTGAAGACATTTTTTTACTCATTTCTTGATATTTTTTTTTCCGAGTGTGCTGCTGCTGCTGAGTCTCGTCTGTTTCTTTATCTCCTCCTTTAAACCAGCAGATGAAGCTGAGGAACATTCATGAACAGATCTGGAAATGCTTCTCCTTCAGCATTCATCAGAAAGAAGGTGTCTCTATTTCCCCAGCTTTATTTTATTTTGTCTTTTGGAATAATATTTTTAAAATAAATGCTTTAAAGCCTAAGATCTAATCTAAGCGACGTGTTTCTAATTTATTTATTTACGTTTAACAGTCGTCCTGTTTATCACTGTCAAAAGGCTTTTAACACGATTGGCAGCAGCTGGCTGCTTCCCAGATCCCTGCCTCACTCACATCCCTGATTCTAAACCACGGTTATTGATTGTCTGTCCGTCCCCCCCCCCACAGAGAAAACACACACATTAAGAGATGAAAATGAAGTGTGTGTGAGAGAGAGAGACACAGACTTTTAATCTCTCAGGGAACACAGCCGTGGATCAATGGTCTCCACTGGAGAAACATCTTCATCACACCATGTGTCTGCAACTGAAAGTGTGTGTGGGGGTGGGGTGTGGAAAGATGATTGGCTTCTATGATCAGCCTCGGTTCTGACCCGCCTTTGGTCTTTCTTTAAAACTAGGTTTAAAATCCAAAAAACGCAGCATGAAAGAAAACAGCAATAATCCCGGATTATCCATTTCAATTCTATTCAGTTTATCTCTATAGCTCCAATTCACATCATGTTATCTCGAGGCACTATACAGTTACACTAAGCATGCTTGTAGCGACAGTGGAGAGGAAAAACTCCCTTTTAACAGGGATTATTTATCATTTTGCATCAGCTGTTACCTCAACACTAAACCTGCACTAAGTGGGTGAGACTATTTAATAAAACTTACAGAAAAACAGGGAAAGCAGGAGGTTGGACAGAACCCCAGAAAATGAACACAAGACTGCAAAAAATTGAAAACTAAATAAGTAATTTTTTCTTGAATTGAGGAGGAAAGTGAGACACTTTGCCAATGGAAGAAGATTTCTTCTTGTTCTTCGCTGGAAAAAAAAAAAAATCAAAATCTAGATAGGTATTTTTTCTTAAAATAAGTGCGTTTGTTTTTGGATTGAGGAGGTAAAAGAGACATTTTGCTTTGGAACAAGACTATTTACATTTAAAATAAGAAAACACAATTGCACTTATTTCAAGTGCATATTATCGAAATACCTCATTTAAGAGTAAAAATACTCATTCGACTGGCTAACTATCTCATTTACATACTTAAATTAAGGGTAAATACCCTTAATTTAAGAAATATTTTACTTATTTCTAGA
>NW_015151099.1:122532-124248 GCF_000732505.1 Cyprinodon variegatus
TTTACCATTAATTTGAGCAGGTAAATAATTGGATTTGCCAATGGAATTAGTATTTTTTACTCTTAACATAAGTAAAAATAATAATTAGATATCATGCACTTGAAAAAAGACAAGGCAATTATTTGTTTTTTCTTATTTTAAATATAAATTGTCTTATTCCAGTGGCAAAGTGTTTCACTGACCTCCACCATTCAAGAACAAATGCACTTATTTAGATTTCTATTTTATGCAGTGAACAAACTCTGTCTGTAGGTCCTTAATGTTTATCCTATTTTCATTTTTTGATTAAATAAATCACTTTCAGAAAATAAAAGCTTAAAAACATTATTCTGTGTGAAAACAGTCTCTGAGCTGTTTCAGCTGCTGAACAGTTCCAGGAATAACTTAATTCTTCATAATGTAATGAACATGAACAAATGCAGTTGAAATTTTCCGCTTCAATGATTATTTTACTTTTTTAAGTGTTTTTTTTTTAACAAACTTTTCCATAAAGTTCTAACTGCTGACTTGGAGCCGTTTTCCTCATCATTAACTTCCCTCATTCATCAGTTTGTGACCTCTGGCCTCCTGAGCATCACAGCTCTGTGCGACCACCACCGAGCTTCAGACCAGGACTTTGTCCTGAGGACGGCTGCGTTAATGACGCGTCCTGTTCTCAGAATGAATCACGGCTCTCATAAAAGCGGCGGCCTGCGAACAGGGAATTCATTGACAGCAGACGGATTCAGTGACGGAGAATCCGTGAAAATATGCCTGCAGAAATCCACAGGCTGAGCGTGGCATGAGCTGAGATGTTTCCTTTTGTTTCAGGCTCCGTGACGTCAGGCAGAGGTCTTTGTTCAACAGATGACCTTCGCTCGACACAGTAACCCCCCGCCTCCTCCTCTCCACCCCATAAAACCAGTGCTGCTCTGGTCTGCAGGCTGAAATAAACTATACACCCAAATGTTTCATGCCTCAGCTACACGTATCCGTTTATAAAAAGACATATTTTTTTGCTGAACAGATGTTTGGATCAAAGGGGGTCAAAGTAGAGAGAAGATAATTACAGTGAGGCGCTTGGTGGGTTTGGTGAATTAGTGGACGAGCTAAACACACCGTCTCCACTGCTGCCACTGCGGCCTCTACTTTGCTCCTGCCTGCTTTAAAAAGCAGAAATCTAAAATAGTCAGCGGGTATCCCCCCCCCCCGCGCCGTTTCTGACTTCATCTTGTAGGAGTTTCACTGCAAAAACCATCTGGAAATAAGTAAAAATTTCTTAAATTAAGTGTATTTACCCTTAATTTGAGCAGCTCAATAAGATGATCTGCCAGTGGAATGAGTGTTTTTACTCTTAAAATAGAATAATTAGATAATACTCATTAAATAAAAAGATTGCAATTGTTTAAATTGTCTTGTTCCATTGGCAAACTCTCTCACTTCAAGAACAAATGCACTTATTTTATGAAAAAAATTACGTATCTAGATTTAGACTTATCTAGAATTCGAGATAAGTCATTTTTTCTTCAAATAAGTGCATTTGTTCTTTGACTGAGCTGGTAAAACAGACATTTTGCCAACGGAACAAGACAATTTACATTAAAATAAGAAAAAAAAACAATTATATTGTCTTATTTAAAGTGCATATTTTCCCATTCCATTGGCAAACCACCTAATTTACCAAATTAGGGTAAATTCACTTAATTTAAGAAATTTTTACTTATTTCCAGATGTTTT
>NW_015151099.1:124921-128525 GCF_000732505.1 Cyprinodon variegatus
CGGACCAGATGAGGGTACTATGAGAAAAAGCAGAGAGAGCAGAACGTTAGAGATTGAACTAACAGATTCTGCAGAGTGGGAGAATAGAGATAGAATGAAGCAGAATGATGAAAAATGGCTCCCTATGTCCTCCAGCAGTCTAAGCCTATAGCAGCATAACTATAGATCTAACTATAAATGGTTTGTGTATAACTTTGAACGAAACTATGTGAACCGGAGGCTGAAACTCGAGCCTTAAATAGATCAGAGGACACTGATGGGTCCCTGCTGCCTGTTTTCATGCCGATTGTTTATTAACGGGAGATGGAGCAAAAAAATGCAGAGAATCTGCAGCTTTGAACTCTTCTGTCTGACAAGGACTTCAAATGTCTTCTGACTGCAAACAACAGCAAAAAACCTTTTATGTCTTTTTTTAACTGATTTTGATTTTCTCAGCTGATGCATTGAAACAGAATCAGGATGCATCAAAGTGGATCATGATGGTTTTACCTCCATTATGACCAAAACATAAACAACTTTAAATATGGACCATTTTCATCAACAGCAGTAACAGAGAAAGCTTCAGAAAAATATTCTTAGTAGATCCTGTGAGTAGAGCTGATGGTGAAAAGACGATTGCAGGTCAAACTGGTTTAATTTTGATTTATAGCAACATTTTGTCTTTAAAAATGAAACAAACTGCAGTAAAGTTGAGATGATATTTAATTGGCATCCATAAGCCATTCTTCATTGCTTGATAAGGGTTGTAATTATTTTTCTGTCATCCAGACTGTCTAATCGCTGCAGCTCTGAAGCTTTAAAACCTTAAATCCTGAAGAATGAAGGAGGCAGTTGGAGCTGCGGCCATGGAAACCATCCCAGTTATGTGAAGCTTGAGCGGGGGTCACCGCAGATCAGCCTGAGCTCAAAGGTGGCGACACAAACATGCCAGAATGGAAATAGGTTCCAACTCATGCTTCACATTTCAGAGCCTCAGAGGAGCTGAAGCAACCCGAGGGTTGTGGCCACTGTGGGAAGATTTAGAAAGATTACAGGACTAAGGATTACTAGGAATCTCAAGTCCTTCCAACAACATTGAATTACATGTTAACTGTCAATAACTGATATGTTCTTTTTAAAATCTGTATTTATCTCACAAAGTAATGAATCTAGGGCTGCAACTAACAATTATTTTCCAAACTAATTAATCTGTTGTTATTAATCAGATAACCAAAGATTCCTTAAAGAAGATTTATTACTAAATTAAACCAGGTGAAACTAAAACTTTTCCACTTTAGGAGTTCTGAATAGAGCAGATTGAGAGACGAAAAAATTGTATCTTAAATGTAAATGTTTTTATATATTTATTTACAATCTTGGTATAATTACCACTCTAAGTTGGTCGCTGTGTCAGTTAAATGCATGTTGTACAGTCCCTATACTACAGTTAATAATTGATTACTTAATTAGTTAACGATTATTTGAATAATCGATTAATGACAATTAATCCTAAATTAAACCAATACAACCGTGACCTAGCCCATTTAGCTAGTTAGTTAGAAAGAGAAAAGAACTGCCACCATTTTTGTGCATCTTTAAAGTCGGTCATCTGTCAATCAAATTTTTTCGGTCATAGCATCTTGATTCATATGTCGCAGCTAATATACGCAACGGTTGAAATCAGAAAGTGTTGAGTTCTGTCCCAGTGTTCACGGGGATGGACGTCTGTGTCTTCATCAGGCGTAGAGCTAACAGAACTGGCAGCGTTGCGAGGCAAGGGCTCAAACATGTACGGCTGGAAGCTTTCTACACCAAGACAAGCCGCTTCCCTAAAGTCTATTTTTCGTACAAAACTAAAGTGATAAATACAAATCTGATGTCTTGCATATGTGTATTGACTATAGGTATGCTGATCTGACAGAACAGAGGCTCTGGTGTTCCCACAGCATGCCAATCAGAGCCGAGGAGATTTTTTTTGACCCAGGTATACACGCGTCAGTGAGCTGTTCCTACTGCCACTAAAAGCTGATTGGACCCAGGTTTAAACTGGTTTTTGTGCCAGATGGAAAGGAGTATAAGTTTCTGCAGGTTTCTGAGCTGATAGCAACTGTAGCCTCAGATTTCTGTGTTTTCTGATAGGAGAGGCACCAGGTGTGGTCTTCATTCATTTATTACAACTAAGATACAGTAGTAGCCATTCAAGATGTCTCCACTTTCCTTGATGGGCTGGCCCTGGCTGGTCCCCTACAATTCCTTTTTAACATCAAGCTTTGTACTAAAATATTCTTTCTGTCATGATTTGTGGACATTAAGATCTAAAGAGAAGCGCCATCTCCTGGTTAGACCCTGTAATTCAGTGAAAGGATGGAGTCAGAGTAGAAAAATATGCAAGAGGGGGTCACACCAGTGGCTGGCAGTTGGAGGGGATTTTGCTGGGAGTCGCAGGGAAGTGGGCTGCCATTTAGGTGGCGTTTGACTGGGAAGGGCCATTTTGAATGCCTGATACTGCATATAAACAAAGTCACTTTTTAAAATGATGACAGTATTGGAAGAACCATTTTTTATGAATGTAAAAATGAAATAGTGGTAAAGATCTTCTATCAGTCTCCATTCTTGTGAAGAGATGTTTGGAGGTAAAGCTGCTGCAGCTCCCTGCGCTTCCCTCTGCAGCACAGCTGCTTTCATCACTCTTTCATTTCAGCTCATCCGTGTGGATCGTTCCAAGCCGACAGAAGGAGAATGAAGCATTTATATTCACTGAAGGCTTCACTTCCAACATATCTCTGGCTCCAGCAGAACCAGTCAACCTCTTCATGTCTCATGTTCTTTATTTATTTTTCTTCTCAAACTAAAGTCACTTCAGCTGTAGACATGATTTGATATTTCACCTCCAACCTAAAACTAGCCTGCCCGGCTGGAGGAGGACCAGATGATCACATTTAACGAGTCATAACAAAACCTCCCATTGAGGCGACAGAGACACAACAAGCAAACAGAGCATGAGTCAGACAGCAAGCAGAGGGCCGAATCACAATAAGGATTTGTTTTTGTGACATAGCATGGAGTTTTGCCTTTGGATACAGCCACTAAAAAAATCATCAACTTTCTGCATTTTTCTTTTTTTTTCTTCCATATTTTGTTCATTTAAAGTAAAGAAGAGTTTTCTTGATAAACTCAAATGAATCAAAGGAAACGATCAAAAATCAGAACATGTACCACCAACACTGTTAGAATGGGTGTTTTGATATTTTGGGATTTTGTTTGGCTTTGGTCAGAAATACAGTTGGAGACTAAACTAAATCCCCCCATATAAGATCTGATTTTTAGTGGAGCAGGAGCATCATGGAAAGAACAGATCAGCAGCAGGAGTTAGGGCCTTGTAGCTACCGTCCAGGAGATGCAGACGTGTTCAAATATTTAGGACAGCTGGAGAGGGCGTCTCAGAGGTCAGGGCGGGCCATGCCCAGAGAAAGTGCTATCACTACCCGATCCATCCTGCGCATGTGCAAACAGAATAACTTCCAGTCACTATATTTAGTTTTTTAAATAGCTAGCTAGCTCCAAACTTAAGATCATTTAACAAACTCTAAATGCTTAGTTTGAAACTTTAATTTTAATAAATGAA
>NW_015151099.1:128631-132181 GCF_000732505.1 Cyprinodon variegatus
TTACATAGCCCTCAAAGCATGTCTGATAATGACGTCACTCAATACAATGGAGAGGATGTTAAACGTCTCCATTTCTTCCAGAAAAGTCTTCAATATTTTATATATGATGTAGTTTAACATTCTTTAATGTTTTAAGTATATAAATAAGTATTTTCAGTACTGTGATTACATAGTTTTCAGCGACCCAGATCTTATTATTCTGTTGGCACAGGCGCAGGATGGATGGTGCTTCCGGGACAGATCTGGTAGTGACAATCGCTATAAACTAGGAAGTCCATTCCAGGTTCTAAATGCTGAGCTTGCATGTTAGCTATTAGAACCACAATAATAATAATTGAACATTATTGATCTCACATTGGAGAAATTCACTCACCGCATTAAACCCATCCCCTTGGGGAGCAGTGGGCTGCCATTGTGCGGCTCCCGGGCTAAAGGTTTAGCAGTCTGTAGGGGGCGCCGTTTGTAAAGTTACACAGTCAAAAATTAACAGTAATATTTTTGGTTATTTAGCGTGTTTCAAGAGAAAATAAGGGGGTTCTTTTTCACTATGTCACTCAAACATTTATAAAAACAAAGTTCCACTCAAGTTCCCAAAGTAAACATTTAGATCGTCAGTAAAAAAAAAAAAAAAATGTTGGCAGGCTAAGTTTTTATTTTCCAAACTAAATACTTATGTAAAAAAAGATTTACTTTAAAACTAAATATTTAACTTGCAAATTAAATATTTAGTTTTTTAAATAGCTAGCTAGCACCAAACTTAAGATCATTTAACAAACTCTAAATGCTTAGTTTGAAACTTTAATTTTAATAAATGAATGAATAACATAGTGAAAAATGACTTGCGGAAAAATAACTCTTACTTTTCTCTTAAAAAAATGCTAAATAACCGTAAATAAGCGCACCTCATACTTCGGGACTACAGTGAAAGTTACTGTAACACCATAAACTATTGTTGTGATTAATGATCAACTTTATTTCAGATTTTAGTATCAAAGGCAGCCATAGGGTAGAGAAATATGGAATAAAACATTAGTGATGTTTAGTGTAGCACCAGCTACATTAGCCTACCTAATTCATTTATGTTAGCTTAGCTAATATGACTTGTACCTGCGAGCTAACTCATGATGTCATTACTCTGCAGGACATTAAAAGCAATAAAGCCGGTAGATTTTTGATGGACTGCCTCCATGGACTTCATGCTGTGAAGCACCGCCATCGTCTCGGCACTCCTGCTGCTCGTTAAATCATTAACCCACTTAATAACAGACTGTCGGCTAATTGCTGCCTCGCACGTTTCCCTCCTTCAGGTCGATACTGACATCAAAGCAGAGATTTTCAAATAGTTCATGAGTATCATAGACTTTACACTGGAAAAAAAATCTAAATCTAAATAAGTAATTTTTTTCTTGAAATAAGTGCATTTGTTCTTATGCTTGTGACGATTCTCAGTCATCAGGGTCAGAGTCATTCCAAAAAAGTTTAAAACAATCCTCTGGACTTTTTTAATTCAAAATGTCAGAAATAGCATTTAGTTCCAGGTTTTATAGAGTGGACCAACAAAGCCTTGTTTTTATTTAGAAAACATGCAAATTGTAAAGGTCTCTAGTATCAGCTAGAAGAGCAGCAAGGACTGTTAATAACAGTTATTTTACTGGATGCACATGTGGAAGAGAATAAAACCTTTAAATTAAACTCCCAGCATTGATGTTTCAAAATATCTCTAATTTCAAACTGCTCCATGAGAGAAAGACTCAGTCTCATCACAACCCCCCACCCCCTTTACAGGAGAACAGAAGACCTCGCCTATTCAGCCAGGCCAACAATTCCCTCTAACGACTCCCCTTTCTGAGACATAGACAAGTATGGGGCATTGCAGGCTAACAAAGAAGCCAAACGACCCCCATTCCAAAGGGGTGGACCCTTTCATCTGTTTCTATTTGCATGTTTTCTAAACTAAAACCAGGCTTTGTTGGGCTGCTGGATAAAACCTGGAACTCAACTCTATTTCTGATATTTTGAATTGAAAAAGCTTCCTGGATGGAAGATAAATGTCTTCAAACTTGCAAACAAAGTCCAGTGGATTGTTTTTTAACTGGAATTCATTTTTTCTTGAATTGCGGAGGGAAGTGGGAAAGCAGTGCATTGGTGTCTAAAGGCAAGATGATCCTTACTGTCAGTCACTGCAGCGTGGGGGAGTTGCACAGCTCTGGTTGAATACTTTAGAAAAAAAATCTTAAAAACCTTAAGTCTGCAATAAAAGACAAAACCTTTAGAATAAAATAAGAGAAGAGTGGAGATGTTTGCTATAAATTGACTAAACATGTCCTGTTAGACCAATCACCATGAACTTAGTGGAAACTTTTTTAGCATGAATCAGTTCAGTCCTAGAAGATCTGTGCTGCCTTTATGTAGAAGTCATATCTACGGTTTAATCTTTCCTTTCCTCAGGAATAGACAATTTCTTGGAAATGTTACAGAGCAAATTTCTTGTTGTTCTGGATTCTGAACATTAAATAATCATGAAGCACTTTAAGACGGACAGAAGGACACAGATGAGATCCCATTTTAGAGGCAGCGAGGCAGCGACACCCACCCACAGGAGCGGCTCGTCACCTGGCGCCGCGGTAAAACGCAGCCGTCCGACCCAAACATGGCGGCTGAATAATTAATAATCCAATCGTTTCTCCGACACACACACAGCAGCACGTGATAATACTCGTCTTAGTTCCCAGGTGTCTTCAGCTTCCATTTGCAGGGAGTTTCAACCAAGTGGAACAACTTTCACTCCACAATCATTGCATCTTTAAAAAACATTTTCTGTTGCATCTCTACGTTTTTTTCAACACGCATAATATATAGAAGTGTTGATTGTGTTTTTATTTCCTTGTGGGTCTCCTTTGCAAGCAGCGAGGACTTTAAGGATTTCATTAATATCTCCATTTGACTTAGAAAGGCCCTTCTTTGCAAGTTGATGGTTTAATGTTAATATTCTTCCTGCTCTCACTCTATGAGTATTCTAGTGTTTTTTTTGGATATTTTATTGATGAGTTGAATTAAAGGTCAGTCAATCTTTTCAAAGTGCCACATAAGGAGCTTTATCTGGTGTTAAAGGGGGTAAACACCATTCTGCTAAATAAGGATTTAAAAAAAGCTCTAAATCTAGAGTAACATCTGATGTTATCTGTTCAGCTCCTGCTGTTAAATGTGGTCATTATATTAAATGATGGCATAAAAGCTTCATGTGGAAATGCTTGCTCCTCTTTGGTCGACATCTTAGCATGTGTAGCCTCATAATGCTAACTGGAGAAGCATTAAGTTTTATCAACAGAATTTTTTCCAGAAGCATGAGCCCCAACCTTCCTCTTTAGCTGCTGTTAACCCTTTCCAGGATAAAGGCCTGAACACACCAGCTAGAACGACTTTTTAATCTCCGATCCATCTTTACCATGTCCAACTGACTGCTTACAGAGAGGCTCCAACTAGGCAGGGTGAGCAGATCTGTGTAGATTGTTTTCTCTTCGGTCTCTCTGCTAAACACACATTAAAATTA